>NW_026859473.1:0-205987 GCF_026571515.1 Ruditapes philippinarum
ATTTCATTTGCTTCTTATTGCTATAATAGGAAACCAACAAGAAAATTCAGAACTTTCTTTTGACAGAGAAAACAAACAAATGTATTATCAGCCGGTGGTTCTACAACAGGAAAGCTAGGATATCACCCTAATACTGTGTTGGTGAATCACAAAATAGCAAAACGGCAGTGAAATAGATAAAATGACAAGCGGAAACGAAGAATTACATAGTAACCTCTTTTCATTTGTGATGACTTTAATTTAACTTAATATTAAAGTTGCCATTTCACATAGTGATAATCTAAAGCTATAAACTGGAAAACAAGCAAAAAAAAATATAAAGAAGACGGAAACAACCTTTGCAGGAATACCCGGTAATGTCAGTGATATAGCCAGGGTCGCAGTAACATGTGTAAGACCCAGGGATGTTGTTGCAGTAACCATCACATTTGGCTGCTGCTATTTATTGATATATTGCTTAACATTTTTACTAAACACAGTTATAAATTAATGCCTTAGTACTAAATAAAATATTCGGAATATCTAAATGTCCAGCAATATAGGTCGACCATTTAGTACGAAAAATCACAGGGTATAAATTCACTCTAAAGAACAATATTTAAATTTCTTAGATGCCTTTAATTATGAAAATGAAAACAAATAATCAAAATTATTGATACTATATTTGTAGACAAAACTACAAGAACAAGGACATGAAGAATGATATATAACGTATTCCTCTTACATGTAAGTCATTCTTTCAGATTCAATGTACATATGTTTAATTCAGCTATTGCAATATTTAATGTAATTTAATCATACCCTATTTAGTTTTGCAGTTTCCGAACACAGCTATTATTGCTACATATATACAATGATGAATGGTTTGTGTTTCAATATGTTAGACACATAATTATTTTCTATTAATAAAAATGTTATAATTAAAGAGACATCATTATATATAAAATACTACAGTCTGTTATGTTGAAGCAAAATAGATGTATTAAATGTAGACATGGCTATTTAAGCAAACAAGAATTCTGTAAACATATTTTCTTTGATTAATTTTTAAGTCAATTAAGTCTTTACGTGTTCATGTAAGAAGCATTTGGAAGATATTGATATCGTATAGGTAGTCCATGGCCGAGTGATTAAGGCCGATGACTTCAAACCACTTCCCCTTCCAGTTGGACTTGGATTATTTCATACGAGTAAGCTCTCCAAGTAGCTAACATAGTGTTGGTGGTTCTACTCAGCTCATGCCTGAAATAAAACATGGACATGCGCTTGATGTCTTCCTGTACCAGTAAAGCTGAAATTTGAAGCTATGTCCTACGTAGCCAGGACGAGGCTGATAAACTCTCAACTATACATATACTACATTATATACCTTGACATGACTTGAGATCCGAGGTCAGTGTATAGCCTGCTCTACATGTACAACGGTAAGAGCCATGAGTATTTACACAATTGTGTTGACACCCATGACCGCTGGTGCTGCATTCGTTGATATCTTTAAAGAAAAGATAGAATATAACCATAAGAAAAAGTTTTGAGATTTAAACATTAAAAACTGCTTCATCTCCTTTCATGGTAGGGGTACTAATGGGTGATGCAAAGTAACTTTATAGACACTTTTATTGTAAAGATAATGAGTGAATACTTTAGAAATGTCGCTTACATTTATCAAATTTGGGATATTTTCAAAAATTTCCAATTAATTCACATGGAAACTTAAATGATGCTAGGCACGGGTAATCTAGTCAGGATCTTAGATTAAACTTAAAAGGAATTTCCTATACTAGGATACCAAGGAGATTAATGTGATTTTGTTGTAGTAAAAAGTTAAACATAAGAATGTATGGACTTTTTAACAATGATGACACTTTTACAATGACATCTTCAATAAATTTCTACGATTCGGATGTGCTTTTTGACGTGTCGTTTTTCATTTGAATTTAGTGAATATTATACAGTTTTGACTTGAGTGTCACCGACAGATGACATATTGATAGCCGATGTTAATATGACCTTCTGTCGGTAAATATCACATCACATCCAATGACTCATTAGTCAATAATTGTTTTATTATATGAATAGGCTAAGAATTAAAAAGAAATCACAAAAAAAGACCTTATACGCGTACAACTTTTGCCACGAGAAAAAAGACGCACGTGTCAGGCGTGCAACGACTATGATAAGGCTTCCATACAACAAAACGCAACAATTATTTTGTTAATGTGCACGCTTAATTAACAGTCATTGAATACGAGTTTCAAACTATTTTTTGACTCGACCAGTGAGTATGATATTTAACACAATGAATATGATTTTATAAAAAGTTCTGTTGACTACTGTTTAGACCAAAGAGAGTGCATATATATTTAGATCAAATAATAAAGCAAAATATGTACGGGTATATAATACATCAACGTTTTGATACAGCGTCAACATCTTAAACAAGATAAAATCCATTGAAAGCCATTACCATAAAACCTGGGCGAGGAGAAGCCACGAGGACAGCTACACATGTCTGGAGATTGGCATTTTCCACCGTTAGGACACGAATATGACCCAAAACACAACGCTGTGCAAATGATAAAGTATAATTTTACAAAAGTTTATACATATGATATTAAACTCATAGAACAGTCACATACTCGCCACTCACATTTTTTTTTTTTTGGGGGGGGGGGGGCAGATAAAATACTTTTGTTTCAGCTTTTAATTTGAAGAGATAAGATTCGACAAATAGGGTACTAGACTACCAACAGAAAATATTTTAACAAACATTGATTTTAGTTATTTATTAAATTGATACGAATACAAAGTTTATGAAACAAAAAACATAGTTCAATGTCTATAGCCACAGACATACAAATAAACATACACACATACTATGAGAAACAATATAATTTTCCAGAGGGTTAAAATATTTACCAAAAAAAACAAAAACAATTCGAGATTTTCATACAACAAAGGTTTCTATGTCTCGTCCATATTGTTATATTGTTATATGTTGTCAAGAAATACGTTTTTGATTTGCATAATAAAAACGTAGACAATGCTAGCAACGTTTTCATTGATCTAGATGATAAAATATTATCAAATTTATTCATATTTGGCTCATCACAATATATATGTTTAAAAAGAATTATTCTAAGATCTCTATAATGCGGACACACGAGGATAAAGTGGTATTTATTTTCATTTTTTCTCATGTTACATGATTTGCACATTCGGTCATCACGTTGGGTATTATCATATCTTCCTGTTTCAATAAAAATGTTGTATGAAGAGGTTCTAAACCTAGTAAGTGCTACTCTATATTTGTTTTCATGAACAGTCTGAATATTATTTCCCCCAAAAATTTGTTTATATAGACAATAAGTCTGTAATTTTGAAGAATTATTAATTTCGGCATACAGTATTTGCATAAATGTGTCCAATTATCATTGTTTTATAGAGTTATTAGGAATTTCAATATCAAATTGGTTATCCCAGATATATTCTAATCCGTAACTCGATAGAATATCTTTTACATAAGAGGCCCATTTTATTCCACCATAATTACAACCGGAGTCAGTATCGGATTTAAGGAGAAGGTATGATTGTTTTACAGTTGCGGAGTCGTTCTGTTTAAGTATCTTTTTACATATTAACTTCACCGGAACTCGACCTAATTCTCCATAGAAGGCTACAAGATTCGTTGAGTTCTTTACCCCAAAAATGCGTATGAATGAGCTCGATATCTAGTGCTTCGTGTAAAACCCAAACTTCTGAACTAAAATTTTAAATTGAAACTACCAAAAAATCGGATAGTTTATATTTTTGATAGACTGGTAACTGTATGTGTATATAAACTGTAAAAAGGTTAGAAAAAAATATATGACGCATATTGAGCGATTTTTTATTGAGTTCTATACCAGTTACCCTTTTTGAAAAGTGAAATGCCAAGATATTTAATAGATTAATCTATTCATGTGTTGTAAATAAAGAAATCACAGTGGGAATGTCTGCTTTAGTCTTAGACGTATTAATTTTCAACCCCCAAAAGTTGCCAATAATTTTGCATATCATTTAACATTAATTGTAATGTAAACAAGCTGTATACAATTTGAACATTTGAAAATGTATTCATCAAAAACCCGTTTTAAATGATTTATACAATATATTTCAGAGCAAACGTTTTTAACAACTTACGGGTGCTACAGCCATTTCCGGAATAGCCCAGACAGCATTCACTTCTATAGCATGTTTGTGCACATTGCTTGTAAACGATTCTGTATATAATTGAAAAGAATTTTTGAGACATTAACAGGTAAGTCTTAGTATGCTCTACAAAATACGATAATATATGCAGTTATGAAATGTTGATTTTATGTAAGCATCATCCAACATAAACTCTGTTGTATATTATCTGGAAGAATTGAATATAATTATAATTCAGATGCCAAATATAGTTGTTCAGTGAAATATATGAGTACACTCATATTTATGCTTCATTAGCATAGGGCACAATAAAAAACAACTCTTTCTTAGATTGATAACGTTTTACTGAATGAAATTAGGTTTGGCTGTATTTTGTCCATGGCTGTATAAGAACATGAAATATTCCAGCAATTAAAAAAACATGTAGTATGATATTGACAATTACAAAAGTCATTTATAATATTATAGGACTAAAGCCCATAAGGCTGATTTTACTCCGGACAGTCGGAAGTGACATAAATTGCTCCGGATATCGGAAGCTTAAAATGTTTATTCAGATATAATCAATTACAATTATATTTGAAAAAGAGACGTGTTGACAAATTGAATTTTCAAATTCAGATGACGTCTGACTTGAAAAAGAAGATTATTAGTATAAATATGAACATAATGACATGCCAAGGTTGTCTCCCTTCTAGTAAACTGTAGAGTACGTATAATGAATGCTTATGATTATGAAAGAAGTTTGTGCAACCACTGACGTGACATTGTTCGCGCCCGGTCTTCTGAAACTTACATGTACCAGAACAGATATCAAAAGAGGAAACATGATAATTTACCAATTGATGGTCAAACTCGATTACTCACATGCGCATCGTACATATATGCAATGATGCAGCAAACAGTAAAGAGTTTGATCCTTTTTCCGCGGATAGTGAAAGTTAACCCTGTTGGTTTGAGTTGCTAGCCCTCATTTAGTTAACGAGTACTTAACTAATTAGATATTAATATCTTACAATAACACATATTCAACACATAAACAATTATCAAGGACTTACCTTACTTATATTTAACATAAGCAAACCTTATTGAATGAATTAAAACGAAGCATATGAGAATAAAACGATTGGTTATGATATTTACCGGTATCTGGTACATCTGCTCAACCACAAAAATCCGCATCCTGTATAATATCTCTGCGAAGTTAAACATGATCCTTGACAGGAGTACGTTGTCCTGCAGTAACCGGCATAGATGCTCCTTAAAAAGTCATTGTGTAAATATCTTGGATGAAACACAATGGTGATATAATTATGCCAATAATAACCATATAATTATCGCGTTAACTATCTGACTAACTAGTTAGTTTCCATGTTAACACGATAAATATCAAATATGTATCAGACTAACTAAATATTTCTTTTCTGTTAGATAAATATGTGCACAATTTCAGATCTTTCGCTCCCTTGTTTTTTTTTATAATAATAATTTTCATTGCGCAACATGACCTTAAAGCTGCACGATTCCAGATGAGCATAAATATTTCAAGAAAATTAAAATTGAGAAAAATGTACTAATATTTTAAAAAAGGTAAAAACATTCAAGATTCATGTTTTAGTTTACATGCTATTTCGATTTGAGACCGATTTGCAGTATTGTATCACCATATTTCTACTGCGTTACTAACGTCCGCAGTAAGGGTTGTTTTTGCATATTAATTATTATTTTGACCTCTTTTTGGTCATTTGCATGGATTGTAAGTACCCAGTGAAATATGTAAATGACTTTATTTGCTCACCTCACAATATATTACTTTCAAATACATTTTCATAATAGTCGTGAAAATTAATATGAATCTGGAGGAGTGCTGCTTTAAAATGAACAGTTTCGTAAAAAAATCAGTGAAGCATTAATCACACCAAAATTACATGGAAAATGCCGACTCGGTTTGATTGAGTCTGTACATGAGGGATAATGATTAAATGCAACATCCCTCACGACCCCTAGCACCGACTTGAGTGGTATCAATGCGTAATACGAACAGAAACAGAAACCGAATTTATTCGTCTTATGCATTACGCAGTCGAACACCAATATATACATACATTTGTGAAACATGACATAGTTAAAACACATATTATATACAGTTACATAATCAAAAGGGTGTTTTCAAAGTTTAGATATTCCATGAATCGATTAACAAAATGTTATGAAATTATAAATTAACTCTTTCCCCGGATATTAGTAAAATGCATACAATGTGTGTTCTTTCTACGCGGCTTTACATCTTGTCGTTTTATGGAGCTAGTTTATATACATTGTAATTTTATAAAGCGTGGTTTTCTGCGTTTTTTTATAGTTCAAAATTTTACCTATTGCTCTAAAAACGGAAAATCTTGGGATATACCCTAATACGTAAGACAAAATGTATTCTCTTCTATTGTCATTGTTCGCAAATAATTCACACCAGTCTTTTGTCTTTCTAATATTTCTATTGTCGAGTATTCTACTTTGCCCAATTGAGTGAAATTCTAAGCTATATAAATATTGTCTATGATCTTATTTTTAATTTTTAAAATATTTTTGACAGTTCAAACTCTTTTTAAATTTCCCTGATAATATCAAACTTTGGGCTCAGTTCACTTTAGCCCCACTCTGAAATGTAAATGTCATCAGTCTAATTCAATGTAGGTATAATAATTTATGCTCAACCTGATGAATGGAAATAACCACACACCTCGCCAAAATCCTATTCTATTTAGTAATGTCCTTACTTTAAACGCCAAATTATTTTCTCCTTTTTTCAACACCACAAAGCATTTGTTTACGCAATTTTGTAATATACGTTTACGTTATTGTTAAAAATTTAAACCCCAATATTTAATAATCCTTATCTCCAATTTTTTTAAAAAAAGAGCGCGTTTCTTCCCCTGTTTCGCATATTATCGCTAGATTGCTTGTGGACATTTAACGTTCAACACACTTTTTTATAATTTCTATGAACTCTTTCAATGTATTAGCCTTTGAAAATCCCATATTTCGGGACGAAATAGCAAAGATTGGGAACACATATGAATCGAATAAATGGAATGAATGTTAATTAATTGGTATATCCATGCCTCTAGTTAATTATATAGTGAGTGCACAGCTTTCCCGGCTTTACCGGATAAAGTGTCTATGCCACGCTTGAATGAACCGCCAGTACTGACCATAAATCCCAAATAAGTAAACGATTCTACCACATCTATGTTAATACCTTTATACGTCCATTGTTCGATTTCTGCTAATCGGCCACCTTTTCGAAACACCATTATTTTCGTCTTATCTATACACGATTTAAGCTCGAGCGAGCGAATATTAGCACTTAATATCGGTTTTCAATTTACGTCTGGACCTATTTCTTTTCCATTTTTTCTCATTATCTTTTTCACATTTTACCCGCTTTAAGTTCCCCAGCTGATCAAGGAAAAGTTTTCAAATAATATAAAGAGAACAATTCTTAAGACACTTTCATTCTAATCCTGTTCTTTTAAAGAATACTTGAAATGATTTGTATACTTTGTAAAATGTAGCATGTATATATGTATATTCTGAGAAAAAAATATGTTTATACTAATTATCATATTTTGAGGTTTATTTTGTGTTAATTGTTATTTAAAAAAAGAAAGACTACTCTATCGACCTTTTGTTTTAGTTTAGTATTAATTTTGCATTAAGACATAGTGTTGGTCGCTTGTAGCCAGTCAAGTCAATTCATTTCCCTCTAAAAGTTAGGGCTATTCATTTGTTGTAATGAGAATTTAGATGAGGTGGTAATTTAATAAGCTATTTGAGAAATAATTGGTAATACAAAGTTTGATGTCTTCGTGCAAAACTTTTTTCGATTTGTATTTACTGTTCGTTTTTACGTAACATGCATGCGCGTGAAATTATAATTTTATGCCAATGCATATTTCGTTTCATTGCTTAAATATATATAATTTTTGCTTCATTGCTCAGCAATTACTATGCAAGATGTGGATAACCCACTTTTCATTTCATTATATTTTAAACCTTTAAACAGAGACCAAAGGACGTGTTCCCTAGCTTTGGGAACAATAACGCCCGTCTTAAAACCAAAACAAATATACCTTTGACAGAACAATAAAAGACTTTTAAATTTCATTGTCGATATTTATAGAATAATAAACCCTTTTATTGTTTTAAAAATATATAAATCTTTTAGAAACGGGTGGTAAGCTTGAATGGATTTCAAAAGGATTTGTAAAAGTGATATTTAAAAGTTTATAATTAGTTCTTTTTACAATTAAAGCTTTTTTTCTAATTTTGTACTTGAAACACATTTGAAGATAAAAATGAATTTGGAAGTGGGATTAATCATTAAAATTGTGCATATCCCAATTATTCAAATTTTTGAAAAAGATTAAAATGAAATTTTTTAAAGAGTGACCAAATTACAAAATTGAAAATTTCAGAAGAGACTTTCATATTAGCTTTGCTTTCTGGTTTAATCCGGATAAAAATGTTATAAGTTATGTATAAATTGAAATTGGTTTGTACACATTTATGTGAATTAAAATTGTTGTAGGTTGGGGTTGATTGTAGAGCATATACATGTATATAGACGGCATGAAACACAATATTTAAGCACATCCATTTAAATACGAACCTGGTGTGAAAAAGTATGTTTATTTGACAAATAGAGTCCCTATGTATAAGATGACAGTCCTAAAGTTATAATTTACACAAGGAATCACATACACTTGCGCGCACATACGCACACGCGGCCACACCCATAAAGTAAAAAGGTAATCTGTGCAAAACAGGGTTAAGCAAAGCCGATTACTGATGACAAAACATACCATGACTTTTTAGTTGTGTACAAAAAGGATTTTTTCCCGATATGCAGCGTCTGTACTCCAAAAAATCGTATATTCGACCGACGTCCGGCCACGTGACAATCGGACGGCAGCAGATGAAAATTTTGCTCAACGGGCGGGCGCGCCGTCGAGTTTTAAGTACAACTTAAAAGCTAACCGCGTCCGGACGATATTTTATTCGTGGTCAGTGTGTTGTAAAGAATATCTGGAGGGGATCGACGGGTCGCCAGGCGATATTTTTTCGATCGGACGTTTGTTTTTTTATACAAAAACACCGTCCAATTTTAAAAGCAGCGGGGCAAACATTGCCAGGGCCGCGCCCGGCCCCTAGACAGACATAAGTTGGCGAACGATTGCCGCTTTAAGTCCAATTCATTTATCAATCGCACTCCGTCCGAACATCGGGCGACAACCGTCCAGTTCTTCGAATATTTTCTGTTACGTCGATTCGGCAAAAAACCGCCTTGCGACAGTTTCATTCATGACCACGCGTTGTATCCGATTTAAAATCGCCTGTAGTTTGCGAAATCGTCAAAGCACTGATGTTATAAGAAGAATTGGGCTTCGCCCATTTTATTTGTGACCTAGGCATAGATTCAAAGGAATAGACAGATGTATACTAGGTCAAACTAACACCTTGGTTTCTTTATTAGCTTACTTGAGCACATTGTAGCTCTAAGTGGCCTTGTCTCAAATGCATAGATTTTCAAAATCTTACAGAAAAAATATCCTCCGACGCTTCAAAGACATGAGCTAGATATTTTTAATGGAACATTTTGGACGTCTTGAAAGAAGTTCAAATTATGTCCTTAAGGCCCCTTATGCCCATCAGCCCTGCCCAATTGGACCCTAGTACTCGTTGTTAATAGTAAACAAAAAGTATTAAAAAAATGTTTCCTAAAGACTTTGATATATGACACGAAACATTGTCTGGTGGACATGTATCAAGATTGTCTAAATTAATCCTTTCTCAAAATTGACTCTTCCCATGGGCACAGTTCATCGTTTTAAATGTAAAATTATCTTTGATATGAGCTGACATATATTTTAACCAAGTGATTTACTTTCTTGTCCCGTGATGTCCAGCTATGAACTTTTGACAATGTGTTTTAGATGTAAATTTTACCTTTGTTACCAGCTCTCTTAAACTTTTACTAAGTGATCTACTTTTTGATATAAGCAGGTGAACCATGTGTACAGTTTAAGATGTAAAAATGAACTTTGGTTTCAGCTTTAACTTATATTATGACCCTTTCTTGCTTTTGACGGGCAATTTTAACATTTTACCATATAAACGGTTTCAGTTGTTATATGAACTCTGATATCAGATGACCTAATTTTGACCTAGTGACTCATTTTTCTCGTTTTTGATTGACAACCATGTACTTGAAAGTTGTAATAATTTTGCATGAATTATTGTTTTTGGAACAACATCATTTAATTTCTTGACATAAACACTAGCTTTACACAAATGACAGTTTGTCCGCAGGTTAGCGCTTTTGAGTCAATGGACGCATACCTGAAGGTCATATCTAAAGTCAGTAGAACAGTTGGCAATTTCAGAAGTTAATAAAGTCATAAACATTGATTTTAGAAGCCAGCCGAAATAATACCGCTTTTACTTGCGTATTTCGCAGTTGTGTATACATGATAAAATGAAAGTAGTGATTGCATAAAGAAGGACAGTTATTATTTGCGCAAAGTCTCAGTTGCTGAAGGACTATGTTAGACTTGGAAAATAAATTGTAAAAGATAAAATGTATACATTTTCAAAGTAGAACTCCTTTTCTGGTTTACAGTATTTTTGTACATGTACTTATTACTTTTTTACAATAACAAGATTAACCACTCTGCCACAGACACCCCTGTTTATTAATGATGCCATGCAATTTATTAATACTTTCATTTAGCAAAGATCTGATCGAAGACGAGACGCAATCATGAACAAAACAAAATCTGAATCGTACTCAACATTTTCGGTTAAATTATTTTTACCCTCATGTATATAAATTTTGATGTAATGAATGTAATTTTAGAGGAAGGCAGAATTAAATTAGCATAACAAAATACTTCAATTGACATAACATCCAATGGTTAGATCTAAAAAGCACCGCAAGCTATCTTTTGAAATGAAACTGTCATGTTTCTGTATGAATACGTTACATTGACGTATTAAAAACACAATTCTTTATGCTTCGTTGATAACTAAATTTCAAGAAATTATAAGATACACATCAATAATAACATCATTTAATACATAAACACTCTACGTAATCTATTGGAAGCATCAATTTTTTTTTTATTTGGTTTCTTTTGGTGTTTCAATGCACATGAGTTATAGGGGTCGTAAGCATTACTGGTAGACAAACATAAAATGCCATTGATAACTCTGAAAATTGTTAACTGAATAAGTTATTAAAACAAAACGTTTTTTACTCAAATCGGACTATGAATCGCAGTAATTATCGATTTTCAATGTCAGCCTTTGCATATTTCTATCTTACTTTCTCAGATTTTCTGTTACACGGTTTTCAGATGATCCTTGTCATTTTTCGAATTGTGTGTTACTTATTTTTTAACTGCAGCAGTGTACCTTTAAAAGACACATACCAACCTATCAAATGACTGTGTATAGAGACCGGTATTACAAAGAGCGATTTTATGAACTTATGTTTATATGCAAGGGAGCAGGCTGCATATAAACAGTTGATGGGAGCATTACTGTAAAACATTTTCACATATTTCCTGATTGTCATGTTGTTTTATTTTTGTGTGATTTTTTATATGTTTATACTAATTTTCCCGCTTAAATATTTACTTTTATTGCGGTTGTTAAATGAGATTTACTGTGCTGTGTTGTATTAAAAGTTAGAGACATTGTGAACTTTATGAATTCTAAAGAAAAAACGCATTTGGAATTATAAATGTATAAAGGAAATAAACGGTGTGAATATTATATATAGTTGTTTCAACTTATTTATTCAAAGATCCGATTTAATGGAAATAAAAATTAAAAGAATCTAAAAGTTTAAAGTTATTATATAATTATCTTCACTACACCCGGTCCAAATATTTAATCATACATTTATACTGTATGTCAATGAAAATCTAATTGAAGTTCTTAAAAATCTAAAAGGGCCTCAATATCAGCTGATAACTTACAATACTTTAATAAACAGGTGCACACAATAAAAGCATACAAAACATGCGTAACATTTACAACCGCTTTAGAATATACTGCCTGTCATTCAAATAGTTCAATGTAAATATTAAATAATAGTCTCAATCTCATTTTAAATCAAGTGAAAAGGATCAAAAGCATGACGACTGTCACATTTTTTTTCTCCTTTGTTCTACTTTGTTATACATTCAAAATACAACACATTACTTCACATTGAGTCCAACTTTCAAAAGTTGTAAAAGATCTTACATACCACAAGTCGATTATTTAAAGATTAGTGAACCAATATTTCTGACGAATTAAATATAACGGATATCTGGGGCATAATATGCCTTCAAGAAGACAGTTTTATTTATTTTCTTCGTTGGTTTTTGCAAATAACGATTCGCAATCATTTTAATTTCTTAAATAAAATTAAATATTTGTGTTTATAAAATTATAAAAAACTAAAAGAAATTGTTTTCGGTGAAAGGGGGCGTGAATGATGTACCGCGTATTAATTATCCCTCATGTACAGACTCAGTCCAACCGAGTCTGAATTTTCATGTAATTTTGTTTTTGATTATTGCTTCCGATTGATCACTTTGTTTTCAGATTTGTATACTTCACAACAGCAGGTGTCAAGTGCCAACACTAGTAAGTGTTGAGAATCGAGACACGCTTAAGTCGGTGCTAGGGGGCGGAAAGGATGTTGCATTTATTAATTATCCCTCATAGACACAGTCAAACCGAGTCTGCAAGTTTCATGTTATTTTTTGTGACTAATGCTTCCGAGGGATCACTTAGTTTTCAGATTTTTATATACGAAGATTTTAATAGCTTTTTATTTTAATAAAAAAAACGTCTTCAAAATTTACGTTATGCCATGGTTATTCATGACGCCATGAAGATATTTTCACGTTTCACGTTAAGGTCACGTTTCTTTTGAAATATATTAAGATATATAGATTGTGAAATCCATGTAAATCTCTATTCCTAGGTATCTGATTTTTAAATGTTTATATCCTCAAATACTGTCAGTACTCGTTAAATAATGAACTTAAATGTATATTTTTAAATCAATACTCAAAACTAAGTGGTATTCAGTATGATTTTATTAAAGACACCTCAAGGAAGCCCCTTCCTAATCTCATAAATTCTCAACTACCCTTAATTCACTTGAAACTGACTTTATAATCTGAATACTACCTTATTGAAAAGTTGAGGACTGTCTTGACCATCATATGTGATTTTTTCATCGAGTATGAGTGAAGGTACAGATCAAAGTTACATACAAACAATTTCAATATCTGCACGTGGCATTGGTTATGGCGGACGTGTTTTTTTCTATTCAGTTTAGTTTTTCTATTTCAGGGGTAGAAACAAATGTTTATCAAGCTCGGATTGGTACGTTTTATATGCCAAGTTAATGTCGGATAGTGATACATGGATATAAAGTGAGACATTTAACTGTGACCTTAAGTTTGAGGTTAGGTGTGCTGATTGGATTGTTACTAATTGTATGTGGAGATATAGAAAAGAATCCTGGTCCGGTAACAGGAACTGGCAGAGTCAGTGTTCATCGCTCACAAACCAGACAAACACAGCTTTCATTTCCTCAACTATCACCTTCTGTAAATGAACCAAGAAAGAGAAACCAACACATGCAAAATCGTATATCTGAACCTCGAACCCCACCCAGTAATAATGCTAGCAATAGTGCAGAAGTACTTGAATATTTACGGGAAATAAGAACAGAGGTACGAAATGATCTTTCTTCTATTAACAATAAAATAGATGACATTAATATAAATATGAATCAACTAAAGGCAGAAAATGAATCACGTAAAGAAGAGAATAAAAGACTTTGGTCAGAAATTGATATAATCAAGAAGAAAACGGACAAATTAGAAGGCCATTCTAGAAGGAACAATATTCTTATAATAGGTATTGAAGGGCCTTTAAATGAATCATGCAGCGAAACGGAGCGAAAAGTGAGAGATTTCATTATCTGATCTAAATATGTCTGATATGGAGCAAGTCGAAATTGAGCGGGCACATCGTATGCAGTCACGTTACGAAAATAAAAGTACTGTCATTGTTAAATTCTCACGAGTTAAAGACAAGGAAAATATACTCAATCAGGCCAGACAAGTGTTAGATAATGAGTCTACACGACGTATGCACGAGGATTTCACGAACCGTGTAAAATTACATCGACGAGAATTAAGTAAGCGCCTAGTACACGCCAGATAAAACGGACAATACGCTTCGATGAACTATGATAAAGTTATTATTGAAAACACAGTGTCGACGAGGAAAAGAAAGACAGTTATATCATAGAAATAATATCATAAATATCATAAATCATAGCACGTGGAAATCCGGGAAACAAATTCCATCAGAGAAGGAGACGGGTAATTACAGGCGATGGTCTTCAACAAACAGACGACGGACAAGAAACGCAAACTGTACCTTAGGTATTAGGTCCAGCCCAAAAAAACAGATCCAGTAACTACTTGTAAACATATAAATATATTGACATGGAATATTAAATATTTATTTGAGTTATGTTGTACATATAACATACATATAGTGAATGGAAGATGTGGGAATGATAAAAGAGGCAATTTTACATGTGAAGCCAATGATGGTCTAAGTGTGGTTGACTATCATATAGCATCAACTGAATTATTTTCGGTCGTATCATACTTCAACATAGAAATGCGCTATGAATCAGACCATTTCCCCCTATTATCTCGGCTCAAGTTTGAATCTATTTCCGAGTCTGTTGTCAATGAACCTCAATCAAATACTACTATTATTGAAAAATTTAAATGGAAGGATAAGTTCAAGGATACTTTTTAAGATATTTTCGATAGAAAATTCGCTAAATTTAGAGATGTAATTCTCCAGAAAATAGAATATGATATAAACGATGCAGTTTCGTCATTGATAGAAATATACCGCTCGTCTACTACGCATAGTCAAATGTTTGCTTTACGAAAAAAGCAGTGTAATCAACCAAAATGGTGGGATGATGAGTGTCAACAAAATAAAGAACATAAAAATATTTTATTAAGTCAATTTAGGTTAACAAACAATGTCCGTGACTACGAATTATATAAAGTTTCTAAGAGGCATTTCAAAAATACCTGTCGTAATAAGAAACTAATAAATCTATATGAAAATATAAATAAGCTTATAAATTCAAGAAATAACCCGAAGGAATTTTGATCTCTAGTTAAATCTGGTTCGATACAAAATGCAATGACTTCTGAAATAACGGCAATTGTCTGGCTAAATTATTTTGAACAGTTACTATTTCAAGAAAATCACATTCCTATTGTTGAATTAAATAGTTGTATAAATGATTTACAAACTGATGAAATAACAGACCAAAATTCTTAATAGTGCAGTTACAGTTGAAGAAATAACAAGGTCAATTTCTAGACTAAAGTCAGGCAAATGTCAAGGTAAAGACGGTATAAGTGCAGGGTTCTATAAAAATACTTGTCATAGTATATCTCCTATTTTGTGTAGATTGTTCAATAAAATTCTGATAACAGGTAATTTCCCAGACGCATGGTGTCAAAGCATCATAGTTCCTCTATATAAATCAGGCGCTAGAAATGACCCATATAGTAACAGAGGGATTTCATTATTGGATGTTACTTACAAAATATTTTCGAATATTATTAAGGAAAGGTTAGATAAATGGACAAATCATTTTACTATCATTGATCAAGCCGGTTTTGGATCCGGATATTCCGTTGTTGATAACATGTTTTCACTTCAGGCTATGATTCAAAAGTACATTTCAAGGCCACAAGGTAGATTCTATGTTCTTTATATAGACATTAAAAAAGCATTCGACTCCCTAGTACATTATAATATATTTAATAACATTTTAAGTAAGGGTGCAAATAGAAATTTAATTAAAGTTCTTATTTCAATGTATTCAAAGTTAGAAAATTACACCAAAGTATCAATTACATCGTTTCAGTCGTTTTAGGTCATAAATGAACTTGATCGAGACCCTATTGTTATACATATTCTGTATAAAAAAAAAATAAGAATGGAGAAGAAACGAAAGCACTATCAAGGTGAAATATAGTGCGTTTTTTTGTTTGTTTTTTTTTTGTTTTTGGATAGATTTAGCCTATAATCTAACTTTGTTGTGATTTTTTGCCATAGAAATTCTGTTGAAAATTGTCAAGATTGAAGAAGAAAAGAAAGCGTTGGAGTGGTAACAATGTGAAATATATAACAGATTTGTAATACAAGGGCAGATAACTCTGGACATATTGATTAGGGTATGTAAATGCTAGAGTGGTAACAAGCTAAATTTGGACGGACAGACAGACAGGCGCATACTCAGGTGAGCTAAAATTAACACCTGATAATAACTGATCAAAATTTAACAAAAATTATATAAACTTTAAGAAATGGACTTTATGCGGCAGGACCATGCCTTTTTGTCGCAAAATGTACGTCAGAAAAATGTGGACGACGATATGCGCCGCAAAACGTCCATATACGTACGTTTTGCGGTACGGACGTTTTGCGGTGTTACATGGTATTAGGTGAATGTGGTCGTCTTCCGTAATGCTCAATTTACTACATTAAATGCATCAAATATCGGTGTAAACTTTTACAGATGCCAGTGACGTGTTATTCATACTTAATGAAAACCGAACATTATCCTACATTAAAAAGTGTAGCATTGTATGTAACCAAACTTATGACATATATTGATAAGAATTGATTGGTTTCAAATATTTTTTTTTCAAGACAATTACATGAATGTCTATTATATAGTGTTTCATAACAAAAGTCTGATTTTCTTTTCTTTTTTTCATGCATTAATAGGACTAGTTTTTGTATAATTTTCTTTTCATTTTCTGAACTTGATACTACGTGTTTTACATTAAGGGTTTTGGTAATATGTTTATTCTCTACCTTGTTGTATAATGTTCAAAAATATGGAATATGCTACTATTTTGTATTTCATAACTTGTGACGCAATCAGATGTACATGTATCTTTCTGTTATTATATTGTGTATTTGGGCCGATGGCCTTGAATGACATTACAATAAACTTGAAACTATTATACAGAATAGAATAGAAAAACCAAAAGAAACAAATGAAGATGAAAATTAAAATGATTCACAATGAGTAGTAAACGTTGTGTGTTTTTTTTACGTTCGGCTAATTGACGCCACTATCATGCACGACGTCACGTGCGTTTTTGCTGTCTTCAGCCATTTAAACAACGAAGATAATCATGTTTTAAGTCATGCATGTTATTGATTAATCAATCAGCACTTCTGTTGAAACATTCCTTCTTTAAATATATATCTTAATACGTTAATTAAATATATCTGAATATGATTGTTTTTGTTATGTTTTGACGTCGTATTGCAATAATATCAGAACTGTTGTTACACTGTATTTGTATCGTTTGATACCCCACGACCGTTTAACATTATAAAACGTGGCCTTCAAAATATTTGATAAACATGTATACCGAATATGCAACAAACTGTAAATGAAATACCCTTTTATGATATCTATACGCATTATGCATACAAATTTTAACAGAGACTTGAGAAGCATCTGCATTTAGATAAATACGATAGGCAAGTTTTGTATTCAGCCAAGTCATGTGTTTTTGAATCAAGTTCAGAAAAAAGAATATTTTGGTGTTTTTAAAGCATAAACGATAAATAACTTCCGAAGAATTTACGTTGAATGTCGTTCCTTTGAAAAGTGAACAAAACAGAGATTTTGTCAAAAGTTTGATAATATAATAAGTACATTTTAACACAATAGTTTATGGTTGATAAACCTATACTGATGTAAAAGTATAATTATATTCAATTTATCGGACCGATCAAACACTATTTTACACGAGGAAGACTTCCTTGATAAACACAATTTATTTATACAACCACATCACTCGAACATGACATGGCATTTGATAATTGTTGAAACTTAATAAACAAATATTATAAATGAATTTATCTAAAGGAAGGTTAAAAATTAAATATCTTAACGATTAAAAAAAAATGCTTACTATGACATGACACAATTCTTTTTAATGTTTACCAGTTACAATCTAATGATAGCCATGAATACAATTATTATATATCGAATAAATCTAGCCAGTCGACAATCTGCATTTGTACCTCGTGACCGTCAAATATATTCCCGTATTGGATCCAAAGGAAATATATTATATTCATATTGGACGGTTGGGTACATGTGCACTAAACTATGTTGGTATGGTTTCCGATTTAAACCTCTAAGTCAAATCTAAGACCGGGAACCATGCTTACATAAAGACGCTTGATAATATATGTTTCAACAGCTCGGTGTCAATGTGATATTTTTCGGATTTACTGTTATATAATTATGCTGTTTATAAAACAGTTATTAATGCTAAAAGTAAATTTTTACAATGTATAATTTGTTTAAAACAACATATCTTTTTATTTACTCATACATGCATACAACATGTAATATGAGGATAAATGTCAAAATGTTTAACGAGACATTTATACAAATTGAGATCATAATTGAGACTATAATTACTAAACATTATCAACATATCTATTACATATCTATTACATATCTATTACATATCTATTACATGTTATTTACTTAGATGAACATTATGCCTTAGAAACAATGTTTTCTAACTTCTTTAGAAAGGGCAAATATGAATTTTACAACATTTAAATATTGCTTTAACAGAATGTTCTATAGTTGTTACCAGAAGAAAGTAGCTATAAGTGTGATATAATTTTTCATAAAATTTTTTGAAATGTAAACACAGTATCTCAGTATTTAAACTTCCTAACAAAATCCACTATAATTGTATTTATTTCTAAAAGACGACAAAATGGAAAAAAATGGATTATGTTATAAGCCGGTGATTAATCTTTTAAATACTATAAAAGTACAGCAATTAATTAAGCTTTTGAGAAATGAAAATAAAAGTATATCTGTTGCATAAAGGACCTTTGATGTATAGTAAGAAAGTGATAACTGAATATAGGTAAAACAAAATCATATCTCAGAACATTACAAAATCACAACTGTCTTTAAAATGCAAACATAAATATGTGATTACATTATTACCTTTCTTATTATTATCATAAGGAATTTTCATAGTTTATACAATACTGGTGAATCGTTCATTGAAAAAAGTTGCTATAATTTATACATATTAGGACGTCTATAAAAAGAGGGTTATATATATTTTCTTCTTTCATTTGAAAATCTATTACATTCAAAAGATAATGAAACTCATCAACAATTATATTTCTACAAAAAAATACACATTCTTTCATTAACAGGTATATTTGTCCAATTTTCAGTTTTAATTGGTAATCTATGGTTTCTTGTTCTGAATTTGATAAACTTAAAATTATTGCATTTTGAGAGTACGAGAGATAAGGTTCAATTCCAAAAGACTTTTTTTTAAAAAAAAAAGTAAAAATAACTATTGCTCGATTTATTTATCTTTGAATACCATTTATTTAAGAAAAGATCTTTTAGCTTTTGTCTTACTGCTAATTTCAACCATTTGGTATCGATCATTCCAAACATTGTTGAAACCGCATTTTATTAGTATTTATTTTGAATTATAAATCCACGGATAATTACGTTCAAAATCATTATTATAAACATTTATTGTACTTCTTAGTATATAATGATATACAAAGGATGACAATTTATATTATTATTTGGTATTAAACCATATTCGTTCTGAAGGAGACGCCCAAAATGAAACTATTCTTTCCCCGATATCTACAATGTCACGCATCCCGTTTCACCGTATATGAAATAACTGGCCCTAGAACGTTTCAGGATATGTTTTAAAATTTGAGCTGTACGCGTTCAATAACGTAAAGATTACCGTATCCCCGAATTTCCATAAAATAATATCGTTTTAACTGTTTTATTAAATGTTCAGTTTGGTAAGTCAGTTGGTAAATTTAATCCAAATTGAATTTCTTATTCGGTTGTACATCGATCTTGTAGCTTGTTCTGCAATATGTGTCTCAGTTTTAGCAAAAGAACCACAACTTTTAAAATATGCCGAGATCTTTATATTCATTTACAATTTCGATTGGTTCATTTTTATAAGTAAAATGATAATTTCGGTGTCTCCCTTTTGATAATACATCTATCGTGGTTTCAGAAATGTTGACTGTAAATTTCCAAATATCGCAATGTCTTTTATATGTATAAAGTGCTTCTTTTATGTCATTTGCTTTCTCAGTCATAATAACAGTATCATCTGCATATAACAGAATAACGATTTGTAAAATAAATGTAAAGGTCGTTTATTTTCTGATCATTATGAAGCAAAAATCCACATGTATTACTATTATTTTGAAAGAAATCTTTAAGGTCATTTAAATACATCGAACAGTGTAAAGGGATGTAAAATTTCCCTTTAACGGACACCGATATTACATGAGAAAAAGTTAGACAGTTGAGAATTTACCTTCACACATAATTTTATTCCTTTGTACATATTTTGTATAACCTGCAGACATTTTCCTTGTATATTAGCATTAATTACTTTTTTCCCCACACAGTATCAAATGCCAGTTTTAAATCAATAAATGAGCAAAATAGTTTTTTCCCGGTGTTATTTAGATATTTTGGACAAACAAACATAATAAATCGGTGAGCGAAGTTTTGAAGGAGACTAATAATATACTGTTTGGTTCTTGTAGTAACGTTTTTAAAGATATAAATTCAGTCAACAGGGATAGTGTCAAAAAGTGACATTTGGCGGGGGATTTGTATTTTAGAGTAGGAGTTAGGCCCGATTATATAATGTGTGACTCGACGGTAAATTTCCCCGATGATACTAGTAATATACCTGACGAGACCCTTCCAAGGACCTCATGTGATAACATATGACATAGCCGTGGATTAAAATTGTTAGCGAAAATGTGTTAAGCGACATGTTTACGAATTGCTAACGGGCGATACGTAAACACAGACGCGTACACATTTAACCGTAATGCATGTAGCGTTATTGACGTTCTTTTGTTA
The DNA here is from genome assembly GCF_026571515.1 of Ruditapes philippinarum. NCBI lineage: Eukaryota > Metazoa > Mollusca > Bivalvia > Venerida > Veneridae > Ruditapes > Ruditapes philippinarum. Next base: position 21,314 of record NW_026859473.1, read on the forward strand.
AAATATACAGACTATTAAACTATCAATTCGTTTAAACTCTTGCCATTCAGCGCTTTCAGTGACCACGCACCTTTAACATTCAGTATAAATGGAAACAGGTTGCACTACTTACAAAAGTTGAAAACAACAAAACGCAATCAGAAAATTATACATATTACAAATGGGATGATGAAAAAATGGAATCTTTTAGAAATGGTTTAATTGGAAAGCTTAATATATTTAATGATACTATTGTAACGACTCTTTGGATATAGACACTGCAATTATTCAATTTTCAACAGCAATAATAGAAACGACAGACCCATTATTTAAGAAAGCATTCCTAGGTTCTATTTTAAAATTATGCCTTTCCGATATGGGGTTTTTCAAAAACGAAGGAAAAAAAGCGCAAACTTTTGCGTTTTTGAAAAGCAATTTTTGGAGTAAATAAAGCACTACAGTATAGTCTGTCCCATTAAAAATGGAAATGAACTTTTGCCTGGTATGACTTAACAAAACGACGTTGAATAAAAATTAAACTTTTTGTAAACTAAACAAAAGTCACCCTCAAGATTTTTCAGGATTTTTTTCTAAAGTGTCTAATTTTCTTGTAAAAGCAAAGTTTCATTTCTCTACGGCAAGTCTCTGTTGTTTATTTTCCGTAGCCATTGCCGAAGTTCTTTTCATTTTAAGATGAACGGGAGAAAGCACATGTCATGGTTCTAAAATGTACATGATGTTCTCGGGGTCGTTTCATGATTATTTTACAAAGCTGAATCTACAAGATGTAACAGTTTAGTTGCAATGCATGATAGAAAACTTTAAAAAAATGAATAATAAGCAACAAGAACATTGAGTCACATGGATAATGGAGTGGATCTAGAAATTGCACTTACTTTTAAGCTGAATAGAATCCCTATGAATTTCGAAATAGATCTTTATAAACGTCAAGACAAATTCGCAATCCTTCTTTGCCAGTTTCTATCCAGTTCCGCATATCCCATTTTTTTACTTTGAAACTCCTGAATGGCATGACTACTACACTTATGATGCACTTATCTGGGTTAGCAAATGAAATATGTAAATGAAACACATCATAATTCAGTATGTTCCAAGTCCATAGTTTAAGAACGGCCCATCAATTTTAGTTCAAGAGCAGAATGTTTATAACTCATGACGAAAAAAACATTATAACGTCAACAACATTTTACGAAATATATGACGTAACAAAATGCCCCGCGCTTTTTATAGATGATTCCAGGTGCGGCATTGACAAAGGGCGGTTAAGCATATGTTACCTCATACAGATAATTTTAAGCGAGATAAATTTGTCTTGATGGCATTTAAAATAATTTTTGTATACCCAGATTTTGCAGTTATTGTTAAAAGTACACCTTCAATTCATATATTAACAATAAAACTTTTGATAACATTTATTAGTAATAAATAACTTTAAACACACTTAATGACATGAATCTATGACAGTACAATACTTCTTCCATTAATTCACATATAACCTTCGTTTTGATTTTATGTTTTTAAACTATTTTATATATCTCTCAGAAATGATTCCCTACAAATTATCTCGTTATTCAAGAGTTCTGTAAATCCTACTCTTTTAGGTACAAAATATACCGTATGCGGTATTTTTTCTCCCGCGAAAAATATAGCTATTGTTTTTTCACTGAATAATTTCAAATTTCATGAATACTAAAATTATTGAGGACATCACTCTGTGTTTCTCTTTGACTCGATCTCCTCTTCATATTAACATAGTATGTAACACTTTGAGTCTACAAAACAAACCCGAACAACTTATTGTCCCTTATTGAACGCTCCAATTCAATCTTATTCTTAATAATATCAAATCACTGCCGGTATTTCTGGACATTTTGTTAAATAATGAGACGGAAAATTAATCTGTAATTTTACGAGCTTAAAGTGTATAGGCCAACCCGTTTGGTTGGCTCAAAACTAGGAAAGCATAGTTTATACTTCTTATAATTTACATTTTCCTTACACGCGAGTCTGTGGGTTCTCTCTTATTGAATGAGTTAGTTAAAGTTACGACACCTGAGGCAAACCAATACTGAACAATATTTTAAGTGAATCAGTTCCCCTTTCTAATATACTTTCTTGTCAGATTTGCATTGATAAAGTAATATTTGTTTTGGCGATTTCTAACGGTCAGGGGTTTTTGTTGTGAAAGTTAAATCTACGGAAAAGTTTTTAGCGCACGAAACATCGGCACCCAAAATAAGAAGGTATACATATGGGTTTGTAATATTAATTATTTTAAATTGACCGATACATATAATGGACAGAATTTCAGACATTAAACATTAGGCGAAGAACCATTTTTTAAGTCTTTCTAGGGGGGCTAGTGTTCCCCGTTCCCTTAGCGACGCGTTGGGGCGGTATTCAATATAGGGCGCGCTTGATTGAAAAGGCTTTCTAATTAAATTCACTTCATGCAATATTGCTCTTTTTCTCTACAAAAAATCAAAATCAGACAGTATATCATGGTAGTTATATAATTATATAAATCTTTGTGTGTTACAATTTATAAAGCGGTTACCGATATTTCTCTTCAAATGATTTTAAATTGATTATTTTAAATAATGGTTTCCTAGTAAAATTGCCTTTTTGACACCCTGTCTCATTTTTCATTTTAATGATAACATTTAACTATTGATCAGTAAGTAAATAAGAATAATCAATTTTCTATAATTTCCGAGTACATTTCACGCTAATTGTGAGACGAATCTAAATGACGTCTGTATGGACGCCGCCATTTTGAATGGAAGTCACGTCAGGTTACAACGTAAGTCAACGGGGGGGGGGAGAGATACAATTCTAACATTTTGACCATATTACTGACTTTATGGAAAAAATGAAAAACATGCCCAGGGATATTGACGTCAGGATTAACATGACATTAATTTAAATGATTTTAATATTATATTTAATAAAAAATGGAATATTCAAATTGTGTGGGACAAACTATAGTAATGCAGTAGTTTATGGGGCATTAGCAAGGTACCCTTTGTATATAACAAGGTATTTTCAAAATATATATTTTGGCTGCATCTTTTAAATACGGATAACATAATAATTAGATACGCGTATAACGAATCGTTGAAGAAATGTTTAAATGGTTACATGAGCAATTCAGCCAATAAAGTTAAACTTTAACTTGCACGGGTTTTCAGACGTCTGTGATTTTCAAGACAGTGTATTAGTTTCTCATGTTCTCCCTGTATTCAAACAGCGGCTTATAGACTATTATGTACAACAATGGCGAGCGGATCTGCGTGATAACAACTTTTTAAATAATTTATATGTTTTCATTAAGGATGAGTTCGTCATCAGTGATTACTTGCATAAAATTAAAACGAAAAAAATAGGTCAATCATTGACACGAATTCGTGTGTCAGCACACACGTTACGTTTAGAAACCGGCTGACATGTTAGAAATTGAATTGAAAGAACACAACGAACTTGCCAAATCTGTGGTTCATCCGACATTGATGATGAATAAAATTTTATTCTTAAATGTAACGCTTATCACACTTTGCGACTACAGTACATCAAACCTTATTTTTATAGGCGTCCTAGCATGTTCAAATTTACACAGCTTCTTAATTCGAAAAATAACGTTTCAAAAAATCCTTTTTAAATATATTTACCTTGCTGGTCAAACTCGTATCGGACTTATTAATACATTGCTATAAGAAATAATAATGAAGTTGTAATGGCCTGTTAAGTCTGACCTTAAGAGTATTGTTAAAATTTTAATAATTAAGTGTAAATGTGTTTGTTTGTCTTTTTTCTCCATTCTCCAAGCACGTGTCTTAAAAAGTACAGGTTAATCAATAGTAATATTACAAACTACAAGAATTAATCTATTTAGTATTTTCAGTGAATTTAAGTAATTCATATTTATATCTTTATTTATATCTATTTTATATATATTTATATATATATATATTGTTTGTTTGTTTGTTTCATATCTTTATGAAATTGGATAACTATATAATTGCCATAAATATTTTAAGTTTTATTAAGTTATAAAATGTTCTCTCATAAAGATGTGTATTATTATCTTAATCATAAATGAAGTGAAGCATGAACTGTTTGATTTTAACGTACAATTACAAATATGACAAATATAAATCTGTTATATAAAGTAGCCATGCAATATGTTCGTAAATAGATTAATATCCAAATGGTTTACATATTAATTTTCCATTACGTGGTGGCAATTATGTGAAAGGACAAAGAATATTAAGGCTATGATTATTAATTTAATGATATTGTACTGCTATAACTATCACATTTTCAGTTTTTCATATTAAGACATTTAATTGGTCATTCTTTAAGAACCCATACTGTGGTAAAAAGCTTTAAACATAACATTTGAAACAAAATAGTTGTAGCACTTAAAACAGAAAAATCTGAAAATATATTAAAAAAATATGTTCGGAATCAAATTGAAAGTTGATTTTGTTGGATTCCTAACATAAATTGACAGAGAGCGTTTCAACCTCATTTTTGGGACATTTTGCACTACAAAAACAATAATTCTGGAAAAAAAACAGGGTGTGAAAATAATAATCTGATGATGTGCACGAAAGTTATTGGTCAAGAACTACATCAAATGATTCACAATATCGGAAAAATATGTCTTGCCCCTTCAAAACCTAATTGGAGTCCTATGACTTATTTTCTAGCCTTTGGAAAATATTCTTTATTACTATTATAATGATCTAGTCCATTTATTTGAATAATAATAATAATAATAATAATAATTAAAAAAGAAGTAGTAGAAGAAGAATGATGATGATAATGAAAATAAACACCAAATCGCTAAAGAATGTCAAAAACGGCAAACGTGTAGCTTGCCCAGTTTGAATTTGTTCTGAACAATGTTTGCGAAAGGAACTATATAAAATGGACTTTTGAACGTGGACTAGAAGTTATGAAGCCTGCATATCAGCGATAAGACGTCAAAATTTAAAAGGCAGACAACATACCCTTAGTGTCATTATACAGTATTCAAGGCGGAATACTGGAACCATCCAACTAGAAAAAAATAAATAGAGAAACTAAAAGAACCTCAAACATGCACCAACAACAATTGTATGTCGTGCTTAAAGGTCTTCAAGGATCGAAAATATAACATCTTTGACTTATATACGATACGGCAGTTTACGTCCGTCCGCGACACAGCACACATAAAACAGATGTGACCAAAAAAAAAGCAAGCAAAGAAAACAACAGAAAATACCAAAACAGCAACATTATTTAAAATGTTGCAAGCTCGGTTTGAATGAGCCTGTTCATGGGCGGTATTGGAAAGTGCAAGTTATCGTCCAACAAAACAACATTGTATAACATAAAGAAAAATGTATGACACAAAAAAGATTAAATGATTATCGGGAAAACAATATAAACATTATTCAAAAATAAGTTTATACGTCTAGGTATACGTATAAATAAAGACTTTTTAACAGTTATAAATTAGTAATTGACATTCATATAAATGCTAGAAACGTATTAACTTCTACTGGACAAAAAGTACAAAAAACAACAACTACAAAACATACATTTATTTCAATACAAGTAATAATAATAATAATAATAGATCAGCGAAACTAGATCAGCGGAAAATAAATAAAAAAAAGTGGAGGAACAAACAAATAATTTATTACCAAACAACAATTAAAAAAACTTATCAATAAGAAAGTGTTTACCTTACAAGAAAGGTTACAATAGCCAGCCTAACCACGCCATTCATTCTCGCGCTACTGAAATAAAATCAACATGCGTGAGAGCTTATTATGACACTTAAACCATAACCGGATGTAAATTCTATTTAAATAATTATTTACGGAGAGAGTTTAAAATAAAATAAAATAAGTTCTATTTTTCTTTATGTACACTGTACTTTATTATGTTAATTGAAAGGTTACAGATAAATATTGTTTGAAATCAATAATAATTGAATAGAAATTCATAAAAAAAGATCGCACAGTCTCATGGGACAGACAGAAAAAAAACCCGCTACAACAGTCGCGCATGTACAGTTAGTACCCTCTGTAGACGATATATATGTACACTGACTGTTTACAAAGCGTGAAACTGAAGTACCACTATAAATTTTATAGCATTTTTATGAAACTCGAAAAAATCTCATAGATTTTATATTAAAAACATGCAGTCATTCCAAATGGAACATTCTACCACTATCGAGGATTACTCTATAGAAACAAAGAAGGCCGGAAGCGCGCTATAGTTCACATTCTTACAATATCGGAAAATGTTCTATATAAACAAATAAGGCGGGAAGCGTGCATTATTCTACAATAATGCCCTCGAAGTTCTTATTTCCTTCGTCTGTATTTTCAATCCGACATATCGACATATTGACAGTGCCATTTTGATTAAATATCTTATAGATAAAAAAATGTTAAGTTTTGTTCTTAAAACTATCTAGAATGAAAGAAAATGGTCTAACTAAGTAAATGAATCCAAACAGCAAAACAGTCCGTTCAAAAAGAGTCGAAACAAGACTTCTATTTCAATGCCGAAAACTTATCTAATTTCACATTTATTTCACCATAAATACTCCTTTCCAACCAATTGGCACAGCCTTAAACAAACGTTTCTATTGGAAACTCTTGCGGGGAAAATAAATTTAAGGTCTAAGTACCATCATTAGATCGTGAAATTTCGCCTGACTTCGCCATTCCTCGTAACGGTTACGGAGGTACTTCGGGATTACTCGGCTTAATTATTCTCTAAAAAATATAAACCTTACAAATTGCGTTTTCGTAAAAAGTATTGTAAACAAAAATTCAATAGCTGCTCTTTGTTTGGTATACTAACAATATAATATCTAAATTCCCAACGATTCGTTGAAATTATCGGAAGTTTGAAATCCATCACTTTATTTAGAGATTATATGAAACGTCCTTCACCGTAAATGTCAAAATGAAAGTCCGCGATAAAACAGGCCGTTACAAGAAAATTGTGAATTCTCGGCGAATTAAGAAACAGTCGAGTGTTATAGTAGATCACAATTATGTTGGAGCACATTTGTGTAATGGACCACAGACACTTGGGGTTTGGAGCTCAAAACGCCTTTAAAATCCAAATAAAATGCATATTTGTCAATCCCAGCACATGTACTGATCATATATATCAAAAAAACTTAATATAAGCCGTTTTGAAAACAATTCATATTTCAACATCTATAATAATACACAAGATAAAAATGTTCGCCGGAAAAAATCCGCACCCCTACCCTCATAATTGCCATGTATTTTATTCCATTTCCAATATTTTCACATAATCCTTTTGTCCATCGACACAGAAGATATAATTCTTCACGATGATGGTCAATTTTAAACTTCAACGGTAATATAAACAATGCAACATCCGAAATAAACATCAAGATTATCGCCGTTTTCCTCCATTTACAAAATCTTTCCATAATTTCAAACGTGACAGTCGGCTATGAACGAAGCCATCCGATTATTTGGTTCTCACACTTAAAAGCGCTGCGCATTTTGCACACGGCAAAGCTGGGGCAAAGTTTGAATTTATGGAAAGATTTTGTCAATGGAGAGAAACAGCTCTGAGAAGACTACCGTCTTGGAGTGTGACTTTTTCATGGTGGGTCTAATATTTCTTTTTTCTTTTTGTAAATAGATGTTTAAGTTCCCCAACAGAAAGCGAAATGATACACAGATGTCATTAGTTATTTATATGTTAATTTTATAGCTCACACCTTTTTCATGAGCAAGGTAAAGTATGGAAAGAAAGTAGTGAAAGCAGTCGTTAGTCATCGGATAGCGGAGTATGTAAATGGTGGAAAAGGAATAGACCTTCAGAGGCAGTTCGAAATCATCGTTGTGTTCATGATCACACGGGAAGTGCCAGACTTATGGAAAGTGTATCGGGTGAGCGGGGTGTATTTGAGCTACTCAAGGACGGAACCCCTGTAGAAGTGATCGAAGGCGATGGAGATAACACCATGATAGCTCGTCTGAAATCCAAATCAAACATTAGCTTGAAAAAGAAATTTGACAGAAATTGAGTGAAAAACATTGGAAAGAAGCTATATGCCCTTCAGGCGGACAAAAGCACAAAGCTCAGTAAGTAAGTGATCCTACACATTCAGAAATGTGTGAAGTATATTCTAGCAAAGAATCAAGGTGATCCATAGGGACTAGAAGAAAATCTGAAAGCTTTAGTTCCTCATCAATTCGCAGACCACACAATGTGCCAGCCTCGATGGTGTGGGTACAAGCGTGACCGCAGTGTTAAATACTCACACAGAAGCCTGCCATACAAAGGACCGCTGAAGGACGACCACCTTAGATCTCAGTTGGAAAAACTGTTTGAACTAGTTGTGATGAAGGCTCCCCAGCTCGCAGACCTCGGTTCGAGTCACAGTGCGAGCACGCTAACAGAGAGGTCACCATGAGGGCTCCAAAGTCCCTTCATTATGGAAATTCAGAATGTTTGGATTTTAGAGTGAAGGCCACAGCAGCGTTCATCAATGAAGGGCGTCACTACATTTCAAAAGTACATCTCTTGTTACTGTTTAAGTTTGTTCTGTTTAGTGTGCTTGTTTTTTAATTTACAAATGTTAGACCAGTACAGACACAATTTTGAACACCAATTTAAAAAGAATTGATGTCTGTCATAACAACCTTTCATCTGTTGCATGGTAGTTCTGGAGACCCTATTTCCTTGGTATTGATTGTTTTCAGTATAACATATATTTGTGAATTTTTCATGCATAATTTTCGCAAACTTCAACCATCACTCGAAAAATAAAGAACATTCATAAAGTAATAAGCATTAATTTATATTTGAGAAAGAGAAAACAGTCTCTTCCAGATTTTTGAAGCTATTGAAAGTGTATTTAGTTGAATGTATTGCCAAACTAATGTTGGAATGTTTGTTTGACGGTTGATTGATGTTAATTGTTTATTGGAGTTTGTTGTTTTTATTCAGCTGTTCCAGTTAAGCACTGTTATTATTCAAGGAACAAGATGTTGACAGGTGACGATCATAACGTAAATACTCTATTATCTAGAACTTTGGAAAGACTGTCATTAAATTTTCTGTTATGCTTTGTGCAGATAGGACCTATATGCAGTCAGTTTTATGAGACAAACAATCCACAAGATGACTTTTATATAAAGATATAAGCAATTGTTGTTGAAAATGTTGAGTGATAATAAAGAAAAATATTGCTTATAGACCACTATGCACCTTGATGGAATGTAAAAAGTGTTGGTGTGAAAAGCAAACTTTATTGAATAATGGTGTTACTTTTACAAGAATCATAATGCAATTTTCCTCAACAATAGTAAAGAGTTATGAATAGTTCCTATTTTATCTGAATTATTTTTGCCTGGGTTTATATATAGATCAAGTGTTTGGAGAAAATTCTGTTCTTACAATATCCATGTTTGACTGAATATGTCATTTTAAAGTGTGCTAGATAATCTGATTACTGCTTTCAGGTACTCTCCGAGGCAGGTCTTCCCCTGGTGTCCACAGCCTCAGGATAGGAATCGTGTCCAGGAAAGATCGGCACTGCCATGGACTAAACGGCGGCGACTACAACTAAAACAAGAGCGGTCAATAACACAAGGTGCTGAAGAAGCTCTTGAAGGCATGTTCTATCAGTCAGGTATGTTAAGTGATTTGTGCTGTTTTATTATACTTACAGAACAAACATGTATTTTGACAAAATACTGTCAGTTTTGCAGGTACTGGTGTTTTTCTTCTTCTTTTCCTTCTTCGAACATCAATAGGAGCTTGTAACTATAAACATTACTAAAACAAAGTTTGCAAATTACCCTTTGTTTACTTTTTTAGGTTATATTCTAATCTATATTTGTATTTCAGAGATCGGGCATTCAGATGATACTGACATCCAAAAGGTGCCAGATCCAGTCCCTCGTGGTGACTTCAAACCTATAGTGCTACCAACAGGACAGCCTACATAAATTGCTTTTGACCTGGACACAACTGGCCTTAGTAAGTGAAAACTGTAACACAGTCGTTTTCATTTAGGTTATCGTCATTCGATACTAGGTTAAGTGATTAGTCGTCTCTTAAAATATAATTGTAAAAAATATGTAATATATCAGGAATGGTTTATCCTTATTCGGAACAAGCTGAATTTGAATAAGATCTCAGATTATTATAAGAGCACATAAAACAGCTCAAAAATGTTTATCAGGCATGTGATTTTTCAATTTCAGCAAATGTCAATGTGTCCTATTTATAAATAATTGTGTTGTTTGTTTCAGTACACGATGGACAGATCCCACATATTACCCAGGTTGCTGCCTAAAAGTGTGACTGGTTAGAAACATTTCTGTGTACAATTCCCAGTTGTGCAGTCGGGAAAAAGCAAAGAAGTTGCCGTCACTTAGAGTATTGATTTATAATAGTGTGTGTAAGTTAAAACTACATCCGAGAATATTGCTGGTTCCGGCTTGAACCTACAATATCTAAGGTGCATCTTTAATCGCCAAGGCGAAGATGGTCTTCGGAACATTTTCGTGATGAAGAACTGTGACGGTCAGCCACGAGTAACTAATACTAAAAGGACAGTAGAAACTGTTATCCCTGCCCTTGCACAGTATTTCTCAAGGAATTTGTGTATGACATAGCATTTTTATATGATATACTTCTGTGTTGCTCCAGAGGTGATACTTTGGGAATAATACAGTTTAGTACACTGGTCGTGCTCTTTCTAAAGTCAGAACAATACTCCGAGGTCCGTTTCAAGGTGACAAGTTTTCCATTTACTCAGTATATACAGTAATTAACATATTTATAGAATGCTTAGAATATAGCTTCATCATAATTTGGTCATTTTAAGAATGTTTGATACTCTTCAAAATGTATTTTGAATTTTACATAAAGAAATGTGTACTGGTAATGAAAATGGCCAAAATCAGTTTATGGGGTTGTCAAATATAATGCTGTATATTTTACGAACAACATGGTAAATTATGTTTTTCTTTTGTTATTTTTTCTCATATGGTATGTTAGATAATTTCTATGTATTTCAATTGGCTGGACCTTGAAAGTAGGTTATAGAAAATTCTTAGAAAAATTGAAGTACAAGTCTACATTTTCACGATTTGGCCATTTTCCGAGTAACAATGGGAACATATTTTTGTTTTTATAAGTTTTATTGCAAATACTGTCACTCAAATGACATTTTATTTTGATAATATAATAATTGTACTACAATTTGGTACCAAATTTTTTTAATGTTTTTGCAATATTTGTTGAAAATACGCTCATTTCTATAGTTCAACTCTAGCAAATTTTACACGATTCTGAAAGAGAAAGGCCGAAAACATACATTTTGTCATAATTTTCTTATTAGATGGTAAAAGCCAGTAAAAATTTGCTAACATGTCAGGCATGTAGCATAGATTCAATAAATATTAACATTCCATAGGTTCTAAGATATGTCAATGATGGGTCTAAGACCTTAACCTCCAAACATATAGTCCAACTATATATTTATCTTGACGTGTTAGACTGGAAATAGATATTAATTCTTCGTGCATTATAGTATAATAATGCACAGCTTTTCGTTCAAATGCTTTCAGACCTATCGGCCTTTGTGATTATATTACTACGCATTTGAACTCAAACCTGGCATTATCATTCAGAATTGATGTCTATTTCCTATTTAACATGATTTTGCGTTGAGTGCACTAGACGGCATCACATTGACATTAACATCGAACATAGGAAATTGCATCTCCTTGGACGATTATGTAGACTTTTTGATGTATATCTGTTTACAACAGTCTCCTTGTGTGTTACCTTAATTATGATACACAGACTTCTGGATATTTTCCTAATATACGTGCAATTTTACAAATGTACGGTTTATATTGTGTTATTAAAACAAAGATAACTACGGTGTTCGGTTTGGCAAATGTGTTTTTTTTTCGTCCTTACCCGCGATGCACGATGGTACGATGGTGAAAACGCGTGGGAGCGGATTCTTAATCAACAATTTTTAAGCCAAGATAGGGCCAACGTCTATTTGAATGTAATGGCCTTGATGTCGTTATATTACAACAGGGGGCGCAACCTTGTATTATATTGACTCCACGAAGAAATCTACGATTATCGCGCCTATGTTTCAAACTAATGAATGATTAAGCGCAGTATTTGTCCCGAAAATACATTTGTGAATGTTTTAAGAATGATCGGTTGACTGAAGACATTGTACAACATTTGATTTGTTATTGTGAAGTTAACTCTCATATACAAAATGTTCGATAAATAATAGAAAGAGCATCGAAACACGAGGCTATCTGATTTGTACAAGGAGGCGTAGCCCCCGAGTATTAATCAGATTGCCGAGTGTTTTGGTTTTCTTTTGGATCATAGTCAAACATAACAACACGTTCCCTGTTGTCACAATATGAAACCCCAGAAAAAAGTAACCAATGAACGAGCACCTGAATATGATATTTCTATCGCTATTCCTTTCTCTGTCGTCACAATTTGTGAACTTCAGAGAAAATGAACCGATCAATGGACATGCTCTGGAGTGCATGGAAGTGATACATGTATACGATTTAACGCTGACACATTTCAACAGAAAGGTCCCCAAACTATGATACAAGTGTGATATGGAACACATGCATTTGCGACCAGATATTTTCTGTGAAATACTCAAACTACATAATGTAATGTAGCTATGTTATTATTCGTCATAGTTTATGAAATATTACCCTCATTTACTGCTTTATAACTTCATTATACTTGAAGTATGCAGGAACAATTTTCATTGTAAATTGATTACCCTTTTTTCGTATTTAGTTATTTTTTTCAACCAGCGGATATTGTTTTTGTCAGTTGAATCTTTTTCGATTTACAATATTTTGGATAAATTATTGCGTGGATGGCGTATGTATTTTACAAATAGCACTTGTTTGACAATTTTTTTGTAAAATAATATGTTTCCCTCAATAAACATCTTTTTGACAGGCATTATGCTTGTTTTGTTGACAAATGTATGCATTTAAAATAATCAAGCAGTGATTTACTCGATAAAACATCTAAATGACAAGCCTTTGTACCTTTTTCGGATAATTTTATGTATTCATATAGGTAAGCATTATTATACTCAACGAAACAACCTTGTGGCAACTTTTCGAATTGTGGAGCGTCAGCTCTTGTTAAACAATTTATTTGCAATTTTTCATTTTCTTTCTTTTTATTGACTTTTTACATATACATGAACACTTGTGTACTCATTGTAATCATACTGGTATACAAACAACTTTATCAAATATATTGTAGCATTTCTTATGATGTTTCCTACGGTGATTTTTTAATTTACCATGTGCATGTGAGTGGGTGGGGAACAATGTAATTACTTTTAACAATGTTGTAAATCTAAAGGATTTAAATATGACATAAATAACAAGCTGATATCATTATTTTTGCGTCATTTAATCAAATACATTTCAGATGTTTACGTTTACCGTAAGTAACAAAAGTTTTCCATGGTAAAAATAGAAAAGCATAATTAAAATATAGTGATTATAACACTTTAAATCTCAAAAATTGAAAACAATTGATTTTGCGCAGTTTAATTGTAACAACCAATTTTAATTTTGCTTTTTCATATTGAATGTACAAGTACCGAAATTAACATTTTAGAGACCCAATGTAAATCACTTTCAATGTAGAAACACTTTTCTTCAACTTGGTAAAATTTAATTAAATTAAACACAAATGAAAATTAGTTGAAATATTGCTAACTAATGGTTATTATTCATGAATTCCATGATAACTACGAGTATAAGATATGCATGTCTGTTTGATTAATGTGCAGCTCGTAACGGCCATATATTTCACACATTACGCGTTACTATTGCCTAATTCCTGAGCTATTTTCTCATTCCTGCTTTTCAGAAACGAATAAATAAAATTGTCTCTAGACACATCAATTTTGTCAATTGGGTCCAAATTTAATTGCCGAGTACATTTTTATTACAACAATTTCCAGATTTCTAATTATACATTGATCACAGGGTTTCTGACTGTTGACATAAAACTGGAGAATTGGCTCCCTTTTAATCCTACTTCTCTCTTTATATATGTATACTGTGCATTGGTGTAATGTCCCTTTTGCTTCATAATTCAGTTTTTCTTTTTTTAGGTTTCAAAACTTTTTTTTATTATTTTTCAATGTGTCGTGTTTTCTTCAAACGTGAGATCTTCTTAGAAACCATTTAGCTAATGTTGACGGGGTATTTTTTTGCAAAAAGCCTTTGTACCTGATTTCGCTAGTGACTTCTCATTGTTCATTACTACCAACACTGTTTTTTCCCTCACTTTATAACATTGTTGGGTCCCCATTTCAATATGCTTATTAAATGATTAAAAAACAATTCTTTGAAAAATCGAGATTAAAAGCCTTCATATTAAGCCTAACCTTTTAACCCAATACCGCAACTGCTCAAGTTGTATTCTGCAGTCAAACTTTACTATCCATGAAAGTGAATTGCAAGTTTTTTGTTCTGTAATAGAAGTGAATTACGTAACGCAAACAAAAGTCAAATTTCATTTATAAACACATAATCCAAAACTTATAGATCTCTGAGAGTTTGATGGCATTAAAGACGACAGTTATTTGTGTTGTTATTTTTTTGTTGTTGTTTTTTTTTAACTAAATCCAATTTTGAATAAAGCAATATATTCTATATATCACTTAGACCTTAGATATGAACAATTTGGCATAACAAACTTGGATCATTATCAAATTTAGATTTCGATCGCGCCTTTTCCTGTCCTTTTATTTCCATTTTTAAGATTAAATCACCAAAAGTTACAGTTGTCAACATAAGTCTACAATGACCCTCTTGTTCTTGAATCTTCCTACAATAACATTCCTTTTTACCTATTTCATAAAATTTTCTATAATCAAATGTGCCTTTATACCAAAACCTTTTGTGAAAAGGTGATTATTTATTATTTGGCTGTTTACTCTTACCTATAATTTCAAAATGTGTTATGTACCCAAACCACTCAGTTACATGATCGGTCGGGAAATGTATGTAGAAACTCAACAAAGAAAGCGTACATGTTTGAATAAGTTTTCAAATTTACATATGAAACATACAAAAAATACATTAAATTTTTTTTAAACTTGGATAAAAGAAAACACAATGCAAGTAAATTATTTAAGCATAAACTTATAAGGTTGAATTGAAACACTGTGTTCAGTTTATAGTGCTTAATTTCCTATAAAGCTATTAACAATCTTGCATACTCTATCCAAAAGTTACTGAATTTCGTTATAAATTATAGATAGAAGTCTTTCAAGTACTTTATTTAAATAATAGCAATTGAATACATAAAAGAAATGTAACTTACAATAAATTTGTGATTTTGATTAAATTATTTTTTTACCCCACCTACTTAGAAAATTCACATTTTCTCCCAAAAAAATACAATTATATAAAATGAAAATCAATAGCACATTTGTTATGCAGATGATGTTTCTTAAAACATAAACCATAGTTAATCAATTGATTTGTAAATTACATTATTACATAGAAAAATGTTCGGACATCTTAAAATTTTAGCAATTTTTCATTATTTTTAATAGATAGATAGATAGATAGATAGATAGATAGATAGATAGATAGATAGATAGATAGATAGATTTATTTCGGCATAAAGGTAAACATGTTACATGATAAACAAACACAATATAGATTAAAACAATTACAAATAAATAAATAAATGAATAAATACTATATTATGTAAACCATGACATGTTCCCAAAACCAAGGATAACACAAAAAAAGAGCAAGCTCTTATTTCCATTGTGGTCCTTAGCATTTGGTGGCATGACATAGAGAGGTATTTCATAAAAGAAAAAATAAATATCACAAATTATAAGATAAATCACATTAATGAAGGATATCATTTAAAATCATCACAATTTAAGATGTAAGGTATTGTAAATAAAAAGTCATTATCACATTAAGAAATAAGTATGTGCATAGTAAGAAAGGATTACATTAAAAAAAATATCACAGTTGTTATGAGTATGTAAGGAAAGAACATGCCATAGATTACACTATTCAAAAAAAGATAAAGTTTTTTAAGTCTTAATAAAAAATTTAAAACAAATATCAAAAAATGAAAACAGTAAACCTGAGCCGAAAAATAATTCACTAAAATAATGAAAACATAAAATTTTCTTTCAAGAAATTTTAAGAAAGACACTTAGATGCTACTTAAAAAGTGACTTTTGATGGCTACCTTAAAACGATGAAATTTGTTAATTTCAGTTATGCAAGTCGGGAGACTGTTCCATAGTTTAGCACCAATAAAACTGAAAGACTTTGACCCGGAACCTTTAACCTTAGGAAGACAATACCCTCCTTTTTTGCTCAGTCTGGTGCATTTTCGCCAAAATTGTCATCCTGTGTCTTTTAAAAGATATTTTTACATTAAAAATGATACTTAATTTGTATATGTGAAATGTATTTGATACAAAAAATCATGCAAATAACAAATGCATCTGTTTTAACTGATTAAAATCAAGTAAAAATAAGTAAGTTGTTATTTCCTTATGTTTGGCGGCCATCTTGGACGCCATCTTGGATTTCTCTGTTCGCCACCATTTATGCCAATTTATGCCAGGATTTTTTGGAAACTTCGAATATATTGGAACATTTTGGTATATGACACCCCTTGTTAAAAAATGGGTCCGGGTTAAAGTTTCTGAATGGCTTAATTGTCACCCTACCAATTTGCCTGGCAGCTCGGGTTATATTTCCAATATTTCCTAATTAAAAAAAATAAGACAGCTTTTAGTTTTTGAACATTTCCCAATAGAACAAAATTTCAAATAATTTCCCCAAATTTAAACCAGGGGTCTTTTCCAAAAAAGCTTGAAAGGGCCTTGCATGACATGAAAAGGGCTAGTGTGCCTATAAATTTAATGCGGCAGCTATCTTGGATTTAAAAATGGCTGGCAATTTCGTTTGTTTCTATATACTGAATAATATGTAAAGAAGGCTTTTTACAAGGCTTGTTTTATTTTATTATAATAAATATAAGTGCAGTGATACGAATTAACACTTACCAGGGCAAACTTAGGGAAACATCTTTTACAACTACAAACTTTATGATGCAAAAAAGTCACAATTTATACCAAAAGAAATAAGAAACATTTTTGCGTTTGTTATTTAGATGTTATTTTGATATTTCCAAGCATACAAAAATGATCTTTCAAACTATTGAAATTCTTTTTCTATTAGTTTTTATCGCCTTGAAGGGAAGCCTAAACAAATGTATGTCCGCCTGTCTATCCGTCCAAGCGTATTCATGTACCATGTATATTTGACGGTTTCCAAACTGGCGTTGAGATGAATTCCGTATACGCCAGTCCTTTAGAAAAAATCTTTGGCTTTTGGTGGTATAAAGGCTGCTTTTGTAGTTTGAAAGAAAAATGAAGATCACAAACATCCGTACAAGTAACCTGAGTAAGAACATGACTGACTGTCTGTGTTTAGTCCAGTCCATCACTGTCATTCTTGGATGGATTTTTAAATAAATTGCAGGAATGTGTAGCACATTGAGACAATATCACAAACTAGTCCAAGGTTTTAACTTCAACGCTCAAAGTTAGACTTAAAATTGCTTGAAAAACTTTGTCCAGTTTAGGATTCCGTCATACATAGTTGGATTTTAAAATAATTTAGCATAAACACGCGGCTTCATAACCTCAGATCCCCTTTCAAAATTCCATTTTATTTAGTTCCGCCCATTGTTTTCTCGTTTAGGGCACACGCATTTTTTTACTCGGGGACCATATGCCGCTTTTCATGGAATGGCACTAACGTGTCACATTGAAGGTTCCATGATAACCGCCATATGAACACATCAGCGGATGTTTCAAAATTCTAAATTTTACCAGTTCATGTTAAATGTTGAATTCTGCTTAAGCCGGTGCTAGGGGGCGTGGACGGTAACTTGCACTTGACAGTACCGTCCATGAACAGGCTCAATCAAACCGAGCCTGCAACATTTTCAATTTTGCCGTGTTGGGCTTTCTGTAGGGATTCTGTATTTATCTATTTTAAAACAAAATATGAATGGATGCACTTTGTAGAATAAATTATCCTTTAAACAGGGAAGAATGTTTGATTTCAAACAGAAATGATATGTTTATGTTAATTGCGCAAGAACATGTACTAAGACATGTTTAAATGTTGAATTCTGCTTAAGCCGGTGCTAGGGGGCGTGGACGGTAACTTGCACTTTCCAATACCGTCCATGAACAGGCTCAATCAAACCGAGCCTGCAACATTTTCAATTTTGCCGTGTTGGGCTTTCTTTAGGGATTCTGTATTTATCTATGTTATACATCAGAGTCAATGACAATGACAATGACAAAGATTTTTAACCAATAAAAATCTGGAAACAAAGTGATCACCTCGGATGCATTAATCACAACAAAATAACAAGAGAATTGCAGACTTGCTTTGATTGAGTCTGAACATGAGGGATAATGAATACGTGCAACATCCCTCACGCCCCCCTCTAGCACCGGTTTGAGCGGTACTCAATTCTCAACACTTAATAGTGCTGGCATCAATGATCTCGAAGGACCAGAAAAATAAAACAACACTGAAGTGAAGAACGGGGCAACTTTTTACAGCTGCCTCTGTTATTCAGTTTATTTGGCATAGGGCATGTTGCCTGCTTTTTAAATTTGTCTTTTGACGTCTTATCTGTGATACGCAGGCTTCATAACCTCTGATCCCCTTTCAAAATTCCATTTTATTTAGTTCCGCCCATTGTTTTCTCGTTTAGGGCACACGCTTTTTATTACTTGGGGACCATACGCCGCTTTTTATGGAATGGCACGGAAGTGTCACATTGAAGGTTCCATGATAACCGCCGTATGAACACATCTGCGGATGTTTCTAAATTCAAAATTTTACTATTTCATGTTTAAATGTTGAATTCTGCTTAAGCCGGTGCTAGGGGGTGTGGACGGTAACTTGCACTTTCCAGTACCGTCCATGAACAGGCTCAATCAAACCGAGCCTGCAACATTTTCAATTTTGCCGTGTTGGGCTTTCTTTAGGGATTCTGTATTTATCTATTTTATGATCACATCCGTGTTATTTGTGCCGTGTGGCGGCTGTAAAAAGTCTCCCCGTACATTTAATCAATGATGTTATAATTTCGATCCTTGAAGATCGTTCAGCACGACATTGTTGTTGTGCTTGTGGTATTTTTAGTTTCAACTTTTCGGCATTTTCTAGTTGGGTGGTTCCAATATTCCTACTTGAATAATGTTGAATCACCCTTAGGATATGTTGCCTGCTTTTTAAATTTGTCTTTTGACGTCTTATCTGTGATACGCAGGCTTCATAACCTCTGATCCCCTTTCAAAATTCCATTTTATTTAGTTCCGCCCATTGTTTTCTCGTTTAGGGCACACGCTTTTTATTACTTGGGGACCATACGCCGCTTTTTATGGAATGGCACGGAAGTGTCACATTGAAGGTTCCATGATAACCGCCGTATGAACACATCTGCGGATGTTTCTAAATTCAAAATTTTACTATTTCATGTTTAAATGTTGAATTCTGCTTAAGCCGGTGCTAGGGGGCGTGGACGGTAACTTGCACTTTCCAGTACCGTCCATGAACAGGCTCAATCAAACCGAGCCTGCAACATTTTCAATTTTGCCGTGTTGGGCTTTCTTTAGGGATTCTGTATTTATCTATTGTAGTGTATAGGCACAAATGTTCAAATCTTTTTAATTTTATATGTCGCCTTCCTGGAACGACAATTACTTTGCGTTAATGTGTAATATGAAAAGGTAATGACATGAATACTCGCGGTTGACCTATGCAATATTTTAATCTGTATAATTCATTTACCGTAAGACATTACAAGTCCGTAGGCTATTTGTGGTTCAACAATAAAACCGCTGTTTACGAGTCATTTTTTCCAAAAAAAAAGATAATAAAGCTTAAAATGACATTTACATTTATTTAAGTTTACTTATATTTCAATTATGATAGATGATCTCATTTTTTAAAGATATATAAATCTAGACATGTCCAGCGTTATTCACTGAAATCAAGCTGATTAATAAATACGACACTTTATAAAGTAGCTTTACCAAATTGAATACAACAATAATAATACATATAAAAAGTAATCAAAAACCGAAATAATGTTTTACATTTTAATGTTTAAATGTTGAATTCTGCTAACGCCTGTGTCATGAGCCTGCAACATTTTCAATTTTGCCGTTTTGGGCATTCTTCAGGGTTTTTTTTCTATTTTGAACCGTGTTGTTGCAATTACATGCGGGCACAGAGACATAGTGTCTAGCCTGTGAAGATGAAAGGCAATTTTTTAAAGTATTGGCAAACTGAACTTGACTTTTGACATTCAAATTATAAAATGACTTAGTGTCCTTAGATTAATTGTCCATAAAGAATGACCTGAAATAGTTTGAGGTCATGGTGAAATTAAGTATACCTACACATTGTGTACAATTCTACATGACATGTTGCTTATATCATCATTATCATATTTTTGATAAAGATCCCTTTGTTTAAAAGCACTCCACTTATATTTGTTTAGAAAAGGGTGTCCATTTTGAAATCAAAGATGGTCACCATTGTAGTCAATAAGTAAATCATGTTTAATTATCAGCCAATCATTCATAAAATACTCGGAAACTTTATTTCATGTGGTTTAACGAGAAAAACTTACGTAATAAGAAATTATAAAGTACATACTAAAGGTCAATGGCGGCCATTTTTATTTGTCCATTAGAAGGCCAAGGACTTCGAATACAGCCGTAGTAGGGCAAAATGGATTGAGGGATTCAGCGTTCCTTAATTAAAAAAAGGGATTGACTACCTGCTTGTACTAAAAGAAAATGCCATAAGACTCTAAACCCGTCTACCTGAAGTTTTTATCCTCCACTAAAGTTAAAAAGTTACGTTATGACCTTTAGAGTGTTGGTGAGACTAACAAACATAATCTTTAAACAATTATTAGTTGACCTGAATGACTCAACATAATGGACTTCATATTTCAAGTTTTGACCGAACTTATATTAAAAAGAAAACAAAAACATATGGAGTTGCAGTTTTCTGATAGTTGTAGATTCTGTAATAAAATATTAAATCAAAGTAGATTTAAGATTAACAAAGTATGACATTGCTCACAAAACACATCCCCCGAATAATAAGTGGCAATCTATCTTTTTATTGTTTTAATAAATTCCCATATACATGTACATATTTTGAGTTGTTATACTCCAGCCCAAAACATTGAAACTAAAAGAGATGTAAGTATTTGAGTTTCTATTAATAAATAAGCAACAATTGTTATCAATTTCAGCACAGACACTTACGATTATGCTGTTTTATGTGTGTCTTGTTTGTAGATATGGCGTATAAAATGTTAATCATTGAATAGATCAAATGATATAAAATAATATAACTCATCCATGTTTTATGTTTTATTAATTTTTATAAAAAAGCAGATAATAAGCAGTATAACAAGAAGTCAGCAGCAGAGAAATAGGTATGATAATATTATATACAGGATAATTGCTTTAAATTTCCGATTAGATGATAATATTATATACACTTAATAATGTTATCAATTGCAAGTTTCATTTTTTATATTTGTCTTTTTACGTCCTCTCTGTAGTCTTTATGATCACGTTTCAAAATTCCATTTGTTTAGTTCCGCCATTGTTTTCCAGTTTAGAATACACATTTTCTTTTACTCAGGGAACATATGTCATTTTTCATGGAGAAGCTTCAAGTACCAAAGTGTCACATTAAAAGTCCATGATAACCGCTGTATGAATTGTTGACCATTTTCATGTTTAAATGTTGAATTCTGCTTAATCCGGTGCTAGGGGGGCGTGAATTGGAGTTTGCATTTGACACTCTGACAAACCGAATGACTCTCATTATATGAAGTCGAGAACTATATTATATTACAGTCATTTCAAGTGACATTTTGCAATTATAACAAAATAAGCTTTTTTAAGTATCAATGATGAAAAGTAAATGAATCATATGTATGACAATTCTGATTAAAAATATGTGATATGAAATACATTGCTAATATTCTCGCGTAAACTATGAATGTCTAAACATTTAAAAATAACGTTTGCGTAAACGCGCCATCTGTAAAATACATGAACTGAATTATTCAGAACCAATTTGGTCATCATTGTCCATCCATCTGTAAAAGAGTTTGAGAAATCATAAAAAAATATTCTAATCCCTAAAGCATATGATTATTAATATATACTTAAATACACGACTTTAAAACATTAATATAGTTTTTATTTGATTAAGGTTTTATCGACTGTACATGCCAGATTAATGTTAAATAACAACAGTTCAGAATGGCGCGTACGTGCTAAAATGGTTAAATCCATTGTTTTTAAGCCCCTTTGCCCTTACCGTTCGAATCCCGAAAGGGACTCTTGTTTTTTATGTTTGGAAGCTATCTAACTAGCTTACGGAAATGTATGAAGTTCTAATCAGGTTCCTGTACTTGCCTATAATAATATAAGGAGGGACACCTAAGGTGTTCCTCCAACAGTTAAGCAGGAAATGCGCCATATGACATCGATGTTAAAACGACGTCAAACAAAACAAAAAATAAAACAATTAATTTAATGTACACGTATTTCTATGATGGACTGTACATCATAGTATAATATCAATATTATGCAAGGGACGTTTAATAATACAGATTGGCAGTTTAAACCGGACCGAATGCTTTCATTAATATTAGTGAGTACGTTTCTCAAAGTTAATAAAGATATTATAAAATATTCTCGCCAAATTATTATTTTTACAGTTTTATAGATAATGATAATACATACGTATGCAGAATTCAAATCGTTGCCATCAGCCATCCACGGGAATGAACGGCCACCATTTGCCTTGAACTAAAATAAAAAACGTTTTTATCATCACCAATGGAGGACATTTTCGAGGCAGTAATACACTTCTTTATGTTCCAAATGTTACTTTGCATAGTATTACATTAATAAAAACTAAAATAATTAGCTTGTGGATAAGCCGTATTATTGCTAGGGTGCCAATGCCAAATGACAACAAAATGGAAATTATTAAGTTAAATGTGTTTTATTTTACTTAAAAAATGTCACAATACTTATTTCAAAGTTTTCCATTGATAGTTAACAAATATGTCAAGTTTGAAAAGAATTCATAATACTTGGGTTTCAAAAGGCAAATATAAAAGAGGAAATAATCAAGCAAACAAATAAAAAAAGGGAAGAATATCTGCCCTTAGACATGCATATCCAATTTGACATTGAACGAGAAATCCAAACAAATAATCCAATTTTAAAGTGAATATGATTGATGAACTTGGAGAAAATTATCACAACAAAAATGATAACTATGGTTTTAAAGTTAAATGGGGCGCATAACTGAGTAAAAATAAAACATTAATGTACCTGCTCTTTAGTAATGCATTGAAATATAGAATGTATTAAAGTGGTTATTTTTGACAGTATTTGAGCAATTATCCTTTGCAAACTAGCAAAATAATCTGGTCAAACAGAGGCTTAAATTTTTCAAAAGTAAAGTTTACGAGTCACCATTCTTCTGTAATGCTGTCATATGAACATTTGAACATGTACATTTTTACAATTTTGAAGTGAAATATTTCAATAGGTTTTTGAAGAAACAAACAAAAAAGTTACCAGCCGGAAAAAAAGAAAAATGGCAAGGAATTAAATTTAAAAAATAAGGTATTTTTTTTAAAAAATGGCCCCCACCAGGAATGAAAGTTTTAAAGGTTCTGGGTTGGACCCCATCGAAAAAAGACTGGACCATGACATTATACCTAAATAAAAGTTTATAGCTGAACATACGTACACTTGGTAATGAAGGAGAGCAGGCGGCCCCTCTGTTAAAACTCCAAATCAGGTTCTTTCGACCTAAGTAAGGTGGTACTTCATATATTCCTATCCAATAAAGAAAAGACAACAAGATCATTCACTATCCTAAAATATAAACATTTCATTACATTTGTCTCTAAGGAGGAAATTACTGCAGACTTAGAACTCAAATGTTTGATAAAGTTTTTATTATATATTAAGGGCATTTTGAATGGTTATGAATTAGTAGAAAGTAAACAGCGTTATATTTTGTTTTCATACAATTACTATGAGAGAAAAAAGTTAATAAGGTCAGTATTACCGTTAAGTGAGTACCGTTAATGTCCAATGCAATTAAGTTCTAAATATATTTGTTTCTTTTGTATTTTAAGCATGCTTGAATTTTACATAGGTAGCAAACAATTTGTTCACAGTGTTTTCTGAATCATGTTTTGTATAATTTAATCATCTGAATGAAGTCGTTGTTTATAAAATACCGCAGTTGTAGTACGTTAAAACATATTCGTCTAAAAGTTCCCCCAAGCCGTCCTTAAAACCCTTCAATAATTTTTCTCTACTATGATAATCGATTACCAAATCTAAAATTTTTCAATTTTTTCTCCATGTTAAAAATATGGCACCCCATATGTCTTATTTGTGAAAAAGTTTTTAGATAATCTTAAGTGACAAGAAAAGTTATAGATTGTCTTGTCTGATTAAAGTAGTTCATATTATATATTCAAGACCCGTTTCACAAAAGGCATGACCAAATACATATATTTTTTCAGACATTTCTGTTACATTTTACACTTAACAGAACCTTTAAGGTTTATATGTGCATATACATGTTACATCTGAAATGTTGATGTTGAAACAAAACAGGATACCGTTCAGATTTATTCGCGAAATGAAATTACTAAAAAGTACGGACGGAAGACAAAAATATTTGTCACCCCATTTATGTGTGGTGAGGTAGGAGATAAAAACAGAAAGTAAAGAAAACAATAGTCATGATAGAAATTTAAATGTTGACGTAAATATAAACTATTCTAATAATAATTGCTATTTTTTCATTTACCTGACTCGTGTGAGGCTTTTCCTCTGTTGTGCCGCCTGCAAAAAATATACTTGAATTTTGTTAAACATATTACGAGAACTTTTAAGAAATTGATCAATGCAATGAATTTTTTGAATTAATGGTAGCAATCATGCAAAGTGCACAAATTTACATGAATGGTAAATGTTTCAATATACAATTTTATCAAGAATATGTCATTTCAGGAATAAATTTGAAAGTTTTAGACAAAGCTTTTATTTATCATGCGAAATACTAATCCTCGACAGTAATGTTTTTTAGTTATTGCAAGGGTAATAACGCATGAGCCAGCGTCTGGTTTACTTTGACTGAGCATCACTACAAAGCCATATAAACATAACCATAGAATTTTAAAGAAGACTTCAGAATTCTTTTCAATATTCTTTTAATTAAGCTAGTATGAAATCGTTTTTGACAAAAATTTGACTGAAATGTGTCAATGAGGATTTGAATTATTTTGAATATCCAGAATGGGATCTTGTTAAATTCAATTTACAATCAAAATGTATGACCATAATTATGATCAATAAGATAAATATTTGTAGGCGTATCAGCAGTAAGTTGAGGTTAGTTAAGATGATTTATGACAGTGAAAACGGAAAAAAGAATGCACCATTTCGAAAAAATACTATAATTAAAAATAGAAATTCATTTCTTCTTTTCTTCCCGTTTGTTATGATGTTAAAATTTGCAAAATTACGGATGGCGAAATGATGCCGAATAAACTGCATTTGTTTTTTGGTATTGATTGCTAGCCTAACACCCGTGAATCATCTTTGTATGTAATAACAGTACGGTCAAATGACATGTATTTACGCATTCAATCACGTCCTAAACTGTTTTTATTAGTTCGTTGTCAAACAGGGTAAACTATTAACTTATATTTTAAGTTTTAACCATAACAATATATTCATCTAAAACAATCGGATCTTTAAACATTATCAAGAATATATAATTCTTTTCAAAACTTGCTTTCGCATTATTCTTTTTTTATAAATTTACTCTGATTCACTCTTGGAAAGACATTTGTGTAAAGATGGTTGCAATAGTATTATAATATATAACTGACCCCTTATTGGAACTATTATTGACTTCAGGTGATATTGTCTAACAATATTGATCTGGCAATTTGACCCTATACTCGATAAATTCCGTTAACGTTACGATCTATTTTGTAAGTCGATATGAATGTATATAACCAGTTGTTAGAAGGTCTTAAGTAGAAAGAAACACGGTCGGTAAATGTCTTTCACCTAAATATATAGGCGTAAATTCGATTCAGCCACTTTTATTTCTTTTTATTGTTATTCTAAACCTGCTATTCTCTATAACACTGCCAATGATATCGACTAGTGATGTGCTTTTTATTAAAATATAACGTAACGAAATAAATTGTTAAAAATACTACATGTACTTGAAAGGTATCCAACAATCAGATATAGTGAAACGATTTCAAATTAATTTCTGCAAAATATATGTTTATTCATAACGTGGTCTTTGGTAGGAATCGAACCAGATACCTTCAGATTGTAAGCCCGGCATTTATACCGACACAGGGCGACTCACTGACGTGAAGCTATCAGATATATCGATATATTTGTTAGATATAAAGTTTAAGAAAGTTAAGGAAGTGCGATGTCAACATTGTCAGATAATATTTTTCCTTTTCTGGGTTGTTATAATTTTCACAGTTGACCAATACGATAGAAGCAACAGCTGAGGGACTTGCGTTTTGGACAAAATATCTTTTAAAAGATATTGATTTTTGATTTTGCTTGATATGATAACCGGATTAAGGCCTCATAAATTGAAAATACTTGGCAAATATGATCAATATTGAGGCATAAAAGAATATGTCTTCATTTAGGAAAATGTTAATAGGCATACAACATTTGACAGACGATAGACAAAGGGAGGTCACTCACTCCGATGTCTTAGTGTCAATTGAACAACAGCTATGAGTAAAATAAAAATGCCAAGGTTCCTTGTAATAATTTACCATTGCTTTCGGTAGCGTCTGATCTGCAGCGCACAAATTATCAACATTATTACTGCCACTACAAAAGCAACAGCTCCCAAGACTGGTCCAACAATTATAAGATAGTCCTCTGAAATCAGAATTATGCATTTTCATTAGATATGTTAGACGTTATTTACTTACAATAGTGCTACATTTGACGTGAAAGATGACATTACTTGTATTGGATTAACATTATGTTCTATCAAAAGTCGAATTTGACATTTATATACTCATTACTGTTACATTTTACACATACTTATTTCAAAAAGTATGATTTTTAATAATTTATCAAATTTGCGCAAGTGGACCCAAACTTTGTCAAGGCGAAACTGAAACAAAACGGTATTTTACGGTTAAAAAGTATCTTATGACTAAGAAAATATTATGTTTATATAATTCATCCAATACTATAAATTAAAATAGTTAATATATATGGGAAATATGTTATATGGTGTTACCTTTGACACTTTCGTCATACGTATTTCTGAAAATTAAAAAGAAATCATCAAACAGAAAGAATAAAAGCGTAACACTGGTAACTGACAAATCATATCCTCAAGTAGTGAAAAACAGAATCCCTAAAGAAAGTCCTACACGACAAAATTGAAAATGTTGCAGGCTCGGTTGGATTGAGTCTGTTCATGGACGGTACTAGAAAGTGCAAGTTACATTTTACGCCTCCTGGCACTGGCTAAAGCAAAATTCAACATTTAACACAAAAATTGTGAAATTTTGAATTTAAAATACAGGAACAACCAAAGTTGAAAAGGGCCATAAAGAAGAAACAAAAGTACCACATAACATGTATACAAAACAATAATGTCGTCCTGAACGATCTTGAAGTACCGAAAATACAACATCATAGATTAAATGTACGGGAAGACTTTTTACAGCAGCCATACGGCACAAATAACACGGATGTGACAATAAAACAAGCCATTGTACAAAAAAGAGAATTGACAAGAAGGTATTATTTTAATTTCACATAAAAGTATTTTTATTTTACCGACAAATTGGCTTGTTGCCAACAACTTGACAACGACTATTCTTATCACACTGTCCTGCAAGAAGTTCCCGTAGATAACATGGGTCTGCATGTGTTGGTAATACTGAAAAGTAATATATAGCCTTAGTATAAATAGTTTGTTATTTTTCTGTACAATGTGTGTTGTATATATCATACATAATACAACTGTTGCTCAAGTCTTTAACATCAGGTTAAGGCAAACCGAAAGATGTTTTATACCTCGTACTAGTGAATCTAAATTTAAACTTTTAAAATATAAAAAGCAAAATCATCTAGGAAGGCAACGAACTCAACCCCCACATGACCCAGCAACGCAAGTGATCCTTCTCATACATAAGAATCAATACCGGGTTGTAACGCTATTGAGAACATAAATCAGTTGTGAAAAAATAAGTGCTGAAGATTTGCTGTGGCAAATGCCAAAGGCACAAGATAGATGAATACAGTAATATAAGATATTGTTTACTTTTTACCTATTATATAGTAGGTAGGTAAGATAACAAAAGAAAAATGATTTTATTCGTGTAAAAAATAAAGAAAAAAATAACGAAAAATGTTTAGACATGATTTTAAATACTTAGAATAAAATACTTAAAAGAACATTGTTTTGGCAATATTTTATTTTTGCCTGTATATTTTTGTTTGAAATCGGTATAGAACAGAAAGTACAGGGACACAATGAGGTAGTCACAAGCTACATGGTAAGAAAAGAATAATTATTATAGAAAGTGCAATTTTTGACATGGTCGGATTTAATATGTTAAAAATCCGAAATATATTAGAACCATATGGTAGAAAAAACATGTTTTGACATAAACATTGACATGATTTATTTGCACATTTAAACAAAAATCAATCGGTCTTATTTTCAAAAATTAGAAGATTAAATAAATTTATGTGAAATACTCGGTTTGACTGGAACACGATTTCCGTCAATATCAAGGCTTCCTTCTTCATCTAGATCCATAATTGCCTGAACAACAATATCAGCTACCAACGTCTGATTTTTCTTGTCATCAATAACTACTGTGTAATCTACAATAATACTTCCGGCTCTGTTAAAACAAATGAATTGATAAATGTGTGCAGCCAATTAGAATCATTTGAATTTTTAATTTGTGATGAATCAATAAAAAGAGAAATTAATATCCTGGAAGTTTATTTTTAAATTTTGTCATGGTTCCTATGGGAATGAATGTATTGATTCAAATAAACTTCAGTGTTCAGTATTTATTGTTATTTTTCATTCATTTATTTATGATTTGATGGAAGGCATACTAGTATTCTACAATAAGCATTAGGATCAACAAGACAAGTAGCTGTATATTATTAGGTTTAGTGATGCGTGGGTGCAAGACTTCTGTTTTAATCTGCATTTTACGATCTTATATATATTTGATTGTAACATAATAAAATAAATAAGATACTCGTCATAGAAGTCCAATATAGGTTATACCCTCTGAAATATCGCATTTAAAACATTTTAGTGACAAATTCCATTTACTGAAATAGATCAAGTTATACCAAAATCTTTACCAGAATGAAACTAAGTAGACCCGAACTTGATTGCATTGTTGTTTCATTTTTATGGTCCATCTAGATAATTTATATCAACACATAAAGTGTACAAGAGAGCCTCCCCTTTTCCCGACATTTATATCATACAAACTGGAAAGTTTGGAAAAAGTGTATATTCATTATTCCCATCATTAGTACATTTGATTAATCCATATTTATGTACTTGTTATCTTGTATAAATAAAACAGGAGCATATATAACAAACCTTATACTGTTGACATAAACGTAAACAGAAGCTTTTGTTGCCGTTCTGAAGTATCCCTCCAACTAGAAAAAAAAACACCCCAAAAAGGAATTACCAAAACGTTTCGCATAGAAATGAGGAAGCGATAATTGTCTCATTATGTATTATAAGGGAAAGCAAGTTTGATTTTATTCAAACAGTATGATTTTACAAAATAGAAATAATGCAATTCATATTATTGTATTCAAAATGTGCAAAAATAGACACACATATCATTTATTTTTGTTATTATATCTTCAACTCTTTAACTGGTGCAAGGACTTTATTCAAGAAAATGAAATTTAGGGATACTTTTTTTCTCTATTTTGCAGTAAAACACTTGAACGCTTAATTAATGAAAGTAGTTTGATGCACGAATTCATTTTAACGCATGTGTAAAAAAAAGTAAAGTGTGCGTAAGTGACTACAAAAATTTATGTTAACCATCATAGTAAACATTTAGTAAGTGTTTTAATATTATTACTGTTTTCCTTATTTCTGTATACAAAGAGTAGTTTCTTAAAACTATTTCACTTCCTATAGAGAGGCGAATAGTTGAAGATACCGCTTGTTCACTCACATCTGTAAAAGACAAGATAAATTCAATACAATCTATGCTGATAATACGACTTTTAATTGCTGAATGGTAGATATTAGGTTATTCTAACATGTATGTTTTTATAACAAGAACATAATTTGAAATCCTTAGATATAGTTTGTTCGAGACCCATTGGAGCGTTTTTAAGTGTACTTTTACTGATCTGATTTACCCAATATTTTTATCATGAAACGACTAGTTTTCAATTCTTACTGAGACCTACGTAGTCCCGTTGTCATACTTTCATTTATAAACTTTAAAATATGTGGGAGAAGAGTTTCATGTTTACATGTTTAAAATGCTACGGTGCTACATTCGCACGAAGTAGGGAATTTAAATTTCAACTTCGTTACTTGGTAACATTTTTTGTTTTTATTTAGTGGTCATATACTTGTTAAAGATTAAATGACAAAATATTAAAAATTCTTATGCATCTAATGATAATAATATTACATTTATGTTTTAAAGTTTTAAGTTTGCCAACAAAATTTCATACATCCTATTCATCAGTAACATGCATGAACTTATTATTCATCATCTAAATATATAATAAATTAAAATAAATCATAATTACGACATTTAGATATGGACACAAAAGACGCAAGCTAAACTCGAATTTGATTTAAAAAGAAAGTTAGTGCTTCTACCTTTACATGTTAAACCGTCCTCATTCAAAAGTCGTTTATCTTCACAAACACATTTGTATGTTCCATCGAAGTTGATACACTTCTCTTCACACTTGCCATTTTGATCTGCACATTCGTTTATATCAAAACATGAAACCATGTCAAAGTCAAGATTGTACCCGTCTTGACACATACATTTGAATGATCCGTCAAGATTTTCACATTTGTGTTTACAGCCACCATTTTTGTCAAGACATTCATTAATGTCGATGCATACCTTTTTGTTTACATGTACTTTATATCCGTCGGTGCATGAACAACTGAAAGACCCATTAACATTGATGCATACCTGACCGCAACCACCATTATCAGCAAGGCATTCGTTTATGTCGACACATGTCTTTTTGTCATCATGTAAACTATATCCGTCGTTACAGGAACAGATAAATGAGCCATCATTGTTGGTGCATATATGGTCACAACCACCGTTTTTATCAAGACATTCGTTATTGTCGATACATGTTTGCCTGTCAGTATGTAAATCGTACCCATCGTTACAGGAACACATGAAAGAACCTTCCGTGTTGCTACATGCGTGAAGACAACCACCGTTATTGTTGAGACATTCGTTTATATCGGTACAGGTCCTATCATTTTCATGTAAATTATATCCTTCCTTACAAGTGCAGGTGAATTGTCCAATTGTGTTGTTACACATGTGGTTGCAACCACCGTTGTCATTAAGACATTCATTAATATCGATACATGTCCTGTTATTTTCATGCAAATTATAACCGTCCATACAAAAACAAATAAACAAGCCATCCTTGTTGCTGCAAGCGTGATCACAACCACCATTGTTACTTAGGCATTCATTAATATCGATGCATATTCTGTTATTTTCATCTAAACTGTACCCGTTATTACAGGAACAGCTAAACGAGCCATCCAAGTTGCTACATATGTGATCACAGCCACCGTTGCCGTCAATACATTCGTTTATATCGACACATGTTCTGTTATCTTTATGAATACTAAATCCTTCGTTACAAAAGCAGGTAAACGAGCCGTCCGTGTTCCTGCAGTTGTGATCACAACCCCCATTGTCAACAACGCACTCATCAATGTCGATACATGTTTCCTCACTTCCTTGCAAATCAAAACCGTCATTACAGGCACAGGTGAAAGAGCCATCTGTATTGGTGCAAATATGTGCGCAACCACCGTTGTTATCAAGACATTCGTTATTGTCGATACATGTTCGCCTGTCAGTATGTAAATCATACCCGTCGATACAAGAACAAATGAATGAACCTTCTGTGTTGCTACATGTGTGAAAACAGCCACCATTATTGTTGAGACATTCGTTCATATCGGTACAGGTCCTATCATTTTCATGTAAATTATATCCTTCCTTACAGGTGCAGGTGAAATGTCCATTTGTGTTGTTACATATGTGATCGCAGCCACCGTTGTCATTAAGACATTCATTAATATCGATACATGTCCTGTTATTTTCATGCAAATTATACCCGTCCTTACAAAAACAAATAAACGAGCCATCCTTGTTGCTGCAGGCGTGATCACAACCACCATTGTTACTTAGGCATTCATTAATATCGATGCATATTCTGTTATTTTCATCTAAACTGTACCCGTTATTACAGGAACAGCTAAACGAGCCATCCAAGTTGCTACATATGTGATCACAGCCACCGTTGCCGTCAATACATTCGTTTATATCGACACATGTTCTGTTATCTTTATGAATACTAAATCCTTCGTTACAAAAGCAGGTAAACGAGCCGTCCGTGTTCCTGCAGTTGTGATCACAACCCCCATTGTCAACAACGCACTCATCAATGTCGATACATGTTTCCTCACTTCCTTGCAAATCAAAACCGTCATTACAGTCACAGGTGAAAGAGCCATCTGTATTGGTGCAAATATGTGCGCAACCACCGTTGTTATCAAGACATTCGTTATTGTCGATACATGTTCGCCTGTCAGCATGTAAATCATACCCGTCGATACAGGAACAAATGAATGAACCTTCTGTGTTGCTACATGTGTGAAAACAGCCACCATTATTGTTGAGACATTCGTTCATATCGGTACAGGTCCTATCATTTTCATGTAAATTATATCCTTCCTTACAGGTGCAGGTGAAATGTCCAATTGTGTTGTTACACATGTGGTTGCAACCACCGTTGTCATAAAGACATTCATTAATATCGATACACGTTCTGTTATTTTCATGTAAACTGTATCCGTCCTCACAAGAACAAATATACGAGCCGTCCTTGTTGCTGCAGGCGTGGTCACAACCACCATTGTTACTTAGGCATTCATTTATATCGGTGCATGTTCTGTTATTTTCATCTAAACTGTACCCGTCGTTACAGGAACAGCTAAACGAGCCATCCAAGTTGCTACATATGTGATCACAGCCACCGTTGCCATCAATACATTCATTTATATCAACACATGATCTCTTATTTTCATGAATACTAAATCCTTCGTTACAAAAACAGATATACGAGCCGCTCGTGTTCCGGCAGTTGTGATCACAACCCCCATTGTCAAAATTGCATTCGTCAATATCAATACATGTTCCCTCATTTCCTTGTAAATCAAATCCGTCGTTACAGGAACAGGTGAAAGAGCCTTCAATGTTGGTGCAAATTTGTTCGCAACCACCGTTGTTATCAAGACATTCGTTATTGTCGATACATGTTCGCCTGTCAGTATGTAAATCAAACCCGTCGTTACAGGAACAAATAAATGAACCTTCCGTGTTGCTACATGTGTGAAAACAACCACCGTTATTGTTGAGACATTCGTTCGTATCGGTACAAGTCCAATCATTTTCATGTAAATTATATCCGTCTTTACAGGTGCAGGTGAAATGTCCATTTGTGTTGTTACACATGTGATCACAGCCCCCGTTGTCATTAAGGCATTCATTAATATCGATACATGTCCTGTTATTTTCATGTAAACTATACCCTTCCTTACAAGAACAAATAAACGAGCCGTCCTTGTTGCTGCAGGCATGATCGCAACCACCATTGTTACTTAGACATTCATTAATATCGATGCATGTTCTATTATTTCCATCTAAACTGTACCCGTGGTTACAGGAACAGCTAAACGAGCCATTTAAATTGCTACATATGTGATCACAGCCACCGTTGCCGTCAAAACATTCGTTAATATCGACACATGTTCTATTATTATCATGTACACTAAATCCTTCGTTACAAAAACAGGTAAACGAGCCGTCCGTATTGCTACAATTGTGATCACAACCCCCATTGTCAACAATGCACTCGTCAATATCGATACATGTTCCCTCGTTACCTAGTATTTCAAATCCGTCGTTGCAGGAACATGTAAATGAACCCTCTGTGTTTGTGCACACATGACTGCAACCACCGTTGTTGACGAGGCATTCATCAATATCGACGCATGTTCTGTTGTTTCCAGTTAGATCATACCCATCGTTACATAAACAGTTATATGAACCATCTATGTTGCTACATATGTGATTACAACCTCCGTTGTTAAAGAGGCATTCATCAATGTCGACACATGTTCTGTTGTTTCCATTTAAATCGTATCCGTTGTTACAGGAACAGTAAAATGAACCATCCGTGTTGCTACATGTGTGATGACAACCACCATTGTCTTCCAGGCATTCATCTATATCAACACATGTTCTCTTGTCGTCTTGTAGTATATACCCATCATTACAGGAACAGGTGAATGAACCAACTGTGTTGTTGCAGATCTGATTGCAACCAAAAGGTCTCTGTTTCGCACTACATTCATTAATATCTTTTTTTAAAGGAATAAAATGAAGAAATATTACCAATTATTTTGTAAACAATATAGTCCATTAATAATTATCATATAGGTTATTATCATATTCTATGTAACTTATGTTTACATTTATTATATGATCTAAATATCGCTGCAGTCTCATTGGTGCAAACAGTAGTCAACAGAACTTTTTATAAAATCATATTCACTAGGTGTAGTATCATATTCACTGACTGAATTGGATTTTCCCAGTCAAAAAATAGGTTGAGACTCATATTCAATGATCATGCACCGTAGATTGTTAATTACGCGTGTTAATTAAAAATAAGTGCTACACCGCAATGATGAGTATAAACTTGAATTATTTTTGTATGCACAGCATACACGCCTAACACGTGCGTCTTCTTTCCCGCGCTTCAACCAGGCAAAATTTGTACATGTATATAAGGTTGTAATTTTTGTGATTTTTTATTAATTAGCCTATCCATTTAATAAAACAATTATTGACTAGTGAGCCACTGAATATAATGTGATATTCAGAGCCCTAAAAACATATTTACCTCGGCTATCACCTCGGTCAATGTGTCATCTGCCGGTGAATATCACATCATATCCAATGAATCACTAGTCAATAATTGTATGCTATATAATAATAATTTGTTAAAAGTTCAAGGAACATAATATGTTTTTATTGATAAATTAGATGAAAATATAAAAAAGTACTTGTTATAAGTTGTTCAGATTACTTGTTTACTTTGAAACACCCACAATTATACAATAATTGCTTCTAAATACTTAAAACCCGATTAGTAAAATGTTGATGTTTAAAAATAAAAAGTTTGATAAGAGATGTTTGATTTACCTGAACATGCAATTCCATCTTCATCAAGAGAATATCCTTCAAAGCAGGAGCACATGTATGACCCTATCGTGTTGATACACAAGTGTGAACAGTTATGTCCACCATGTTTACATTCATTGACATCTGTGTTATATAATTGTAAAAGAATTAGCACAGAAATATGGTATGATTCGTTAAACAAAATAAACAGTTTAAAATATAAAATTGTTATCAAATTGAAAAAGAGATTATTTTAGTAGAAACAAATATTGGGAAATATTACATTGTTACAGTACATACAACAGTATTGTATTTGCACACGCAATTTTATTGTGTGTTAACGCAAATAGAGAATATAAGATTTGCAAGAATAAGATTACCATTATGTTATATTTTGTGATGTGTAAACATAACACAACATGTATTTACCTTGAAGTACAACATTTATATAAGCATCGGAAGAGGTGATATTAGTCACTACATTCCCAGCAATACAATTGTACTTGTCATAAGAATCAATTTCTGTAACGTTTAAAACGGTCAGAATATTGAAACCTTCTCCTGGGATAATCGTATCATTCTTCAGCCAAATAAAATCAGGTTCCGGATCGCCTATAGCATTGCAGAATAATGATACATCGCTGCCGTATAAGACAGTCTGATTGTGAAGCTGTTTTACAAACGTCGGAGCCTCTGAGCAAAATAAATTCATACTGACAAGCCTGTTAATGTTAAAGAGAACATACTCAAATGCGGATGCAGTATCAATTATAGAGGAAGATTCGTTCTGAAATGTTTGAATCAGTAAACTTTCAAGATCAAGAATTGACTGTTGGATGTTTGATATATTTGGAATAGTTTCTGATTCATAAAGAACGTACAAGTTGGAAATAGCGTAAAATATGCAGTCCTGGAAGTCTTCGCATTCGGATTCATTGAAATAATTCCTTGTCATATTTTTCATCGACGTAAACCAGGCATTTTGATAATCAATTGTCTCAACAGATTTCATTTCATCATCCACGCTTTTACTTGAAACACTTACCGCCGACTTAATTTCAATAAGCAGTGGATCTTCAGCAGCTGCCGTTTTTGTATCATTGATTGCTTTGTCAATGTCATTATCTGTCATATTGTAATCCACAGCAGCATATTCGCTACTTATCCCGACGCTGTCACTTGTCATGTTTTCAGATGGTACATTTATACTGCTAAACTCTTGTAGCTGCCTCTTTACATTGTCAACTTCTCCGATGTAAGCTTTCGAATCATTTACAACTTCTTGCAAAGAATTGAAAGAGTCTTGCATAAAGCTCTGTATCAATGTTATTGTTAAACATTTTTCCCTATATAATTCTACTCTACTCCCAGAATCACTCTCTTCTGATCCACGAAAGCCACTGATATTTTTACTCAAATCAATCGTTTCATCAAGGTTATTTAAGGTATTGTTAACATCATCCGATTCCCGAATTTTGCGAAGCAACACATGCATTCTTGATGAGGCATCGAACTCTATATCTCTACGTTTACGACCAGAAAATATTCCGCCAAAAGTATCAATTATAGCTTTAATTGTTGCCCGTGCTGCCTGCCAAATACTCTGCAATATGTTTTTAAAATTTATTTTTAATTTAATTTCGGTCCAGCCGAGCTTAAATGCATTCACTTCACATGAAACTTCAAATACAGGAAGATCTTTGGTTGACATTTTTATATCGAATCCACAGTTTTTAACATCTATTCTCGTTTTCAAGCCATACTCTATGACAAATTGAAGAACTTCAGCCGCAGCGCCGATGACAATTTTGACTGCTTCTAAAGCAATTTTTGCTGCCTCTAAAACGCCTTTTGCTACATCAAGGCCAATTTTTGCTAATTCTAAAATTCCTTCTGCCACAACCAAAACAACACGAGATTTATCTACTACGAACTGAGCAACTGAAACAGCTGCTATAGCAACATCATATGCAAGCATCGCAGCCCTTACAAATATTTTTGCAAGTTCTAGTACAATATAAGCTGCAGCTCGAATGATCCAGCAAGCTATATTTGCCAGGACGCAAAATGGATCTGGAAAACTTATCATACAACTTGTGAATTTGCAGCATGGATAAGGTATCTTTACAAACCAAACTTTCTTAAAGCAAATTCTACATTTAATGCCAGGTATGCAAACTTTTTTGCATGTCCTTATTTTACACAAATTATTGATATTTCGCTGTGCTTTTTCCAATTTTTGTATTGCTTCACGCAGAGGCCCCTTTGCATTTTCAAGGTTTTGCTTTGTTTGTTCAAGTTTTTCTACAGCATTGTCAAAAACAACGTTTGCAGCTCTGACGTCTTTTTGCTTTTTGTCTAACCAATCTTGTGCTTTAGTTAATCCATTTTGTGCTGAAGTGAGTGCGTTTTGCACCTGAGTTAACCGTTTTTGTGCTTCATCCGATATCATCCGGATAACTTTCTTCAAAGCATCCAAGTAACTGCTTTGAAAAGAAGAACTTTCTGTTTGTACCTGTCGACGATGTCTTTGATAATACTGATTGCGGAGTGGTACCAATGATGTTTCCATGATGTAATCACGGCGTTTCCTTGCTTTTGCAACAAATCGTCCACGAAGATGAAAAGTCAGTTCATCCCAGTCTTTCCCTACCTCCGCTTCAACGTCTATTTGAGCTAAGAAAATGTCCCAGATGTTTCCTTCTAAATAAAAATATAGGCCTTTTATGCTTATAAAAAGATCTCCAGTTACTTTTATACCTAGCATTTTTATATGTGCCTGCAAATGCAAGAGAACAGTTGACGAAGTTGTCGAAAGTGCAATGCCTAAACCTGCTCCTTTCTCATATTTAAGAAATTTTCCAAATTTGTATTCTTTTGAAACCCTTCCTAGAACTCGCACAGCATTTTCCCCATCCAGTAATTTCTTAACGGCTTCAAAACGGCTACATCTAAAAAGGTCTCCACTTGAATATATCAATTCAAAGTCGAATCCAGCGAATTTTAAACTTTAAAAAGTCCAGTCTGAGGTGAACTTCAATCCAAAGCCCGTGTAGTTTCCAACAGAAGATACAATATTATCACTTATAATTTTCGTTATATTTCTGACACTATCCTCTATCATTTTGACATGATCATCTAGTAGTTTTACAAACTGATCTTTCGATTCATTTATAACAAATTCAGTTCTATCTTTTAAAACAATAAGTGCTGACCTTATATGTTCTAGGTTTTTGTGGATACCATTGATATCTTTGATCAGCTCTTTATAGTCTCCAGTAAACAAATCATTTAAATGTACGTGTATTTTTGTCTTAATTATATTTAAAGAATCTTTTATTTGTACAACAACTGTTTCAATTGTATTTGAAACAGCGAGTTCGATATTAAACAATCCTTCGTTAAGTATTTCTGTGGTTTTGTTTAAGAAATTGTCAAGTTTTAGTATATCGTTTGCTATACTAAACCGTATTCCTTCTAAAGGATTATCTTTTGGATCTGTGTTCATAAACAAATGAACACGATTTAATGAAGAAATTTCTTTCAGAAAAGGTATTCCCTTAAATGGGTTTAATTCAACCATTACTGAGAGATACAATCCTTCTGGGTTTGAACCATCACCACACCATTGACGACTTGAACCTTAGAAATAGAGATGTTTATGATACACACTATCATATAGCGCATGTTTTAGCAGACGACAGTATCTTCAGAGGGGAATGGACTCAATTGTTTACTTAATAAAAATACTACACTTATCAGTTTAAATCTGTTTAACCATTTAAATAATTAAATGAATAAAACTAAAAATAAAACACAAGACAGTACTTGAAACAAAATAATTTATGTTTAATTCATTTTGATTTTTTGCTGATATGCATTACTTAAAGAATTTACCTCCGATAGAAATATATGCATTTGCAGTAGATGTAAGCAATGGAAGGGTCACGGAACGTTCCTTGCCAAATAAATCAAATCGGAGAATAGGTGACAAAGATAGTTGGATATCGATAAATCCTGTCCACTCTTCTACAAACATTGATGTTAATATCTACAAATTAAAACAGTCAGTCATTTAGATTAAATCAAAATAAAAACCAATCACAACAACAATAAAACAAAAACAAAAATAACATCATCATCATCATCATTATCATCATCATTATCATCATCATCAACAACAACAACAACAAAACATCAAATAAATGCCGAACTGTTGATGTTAGCATCTACAAATTACAGAAAGCGCACTGCAATGGAAACAAATATCACAAGGAGATCGAACGTTTGTGTCCACATCTTATTATTTTGTGTGTCCACATCTTCTAAGACAACTATAGCATTATCACATTTGTTTAATGTACTTATGAAGATATTCCTATTTCATGGAAACCGCACCATTTTGAAAAGCATGCCCCTGAAAAGTGCTAACGGCGGCTGAGCACACAACTTTGCGCTTGGACGGCTTCCAGTCCCATACTATACAAGTATCATGTGATTGACCACTCGTTTTATTATAAACAAAGATTTGTGCAAATATTAAATTAACTATATAAAATTATTCATTTTACCCATATGAATAGGAAACATTATTACGTCAATGTTTTGCACGTTATCGGTATATAAAATATTATGCAACTTTTACAACGAAGCTTACCGACATGCCAGCATAATAACGATGGTTACTTGGAATTCTTTTAATGATAATAGAAATTTGTTGTAGTGTATACACTAATAGATATTTCGGCATTGTTTGGCACATAACGCTAGAAATGTTTATATTTCCCTTCATTCTTATGTTTCGTATACAACATTTAAATATTACATAAAATAACATTTTCTGCATGAAATATTATTGAATATATTGAAATATAGATTGATGTTATAAATAACTGCCGGTTATTTTACACAATAACTTTCGTTAATCAATTATAAGGGGCGTCCGTGGTCGAGTGGGTAATGTCGTTGACTTGCAACTAATTGCCCCTCACCGCCGACAAGGATTTTCGATTATTTCATGTGAGGAAAATATTGAATAAGCTGACTGACGGCGTTTCAATTCAAATGACTGTTTATGCCTGAACATATGCATGGAAGGGTACCTGAGGTCTTCCCCCCAGTAAAGTCAGAAGAACGACATATATCCTTTCTCCCTGTCGATTCAACGTAAAACCCATCCAATGAAAATAATCAATACAAGTTATATATTTTTGTTAACATGAATCGATGTACTGTTTGTTTGACCTACACACATAAAATGTTTGTGTATCCATGATATGATAATAGAAATAAAAGTACGGTTCAATGATTGGGATGGCACTTACCCATTTGTAACAATTAAAATGACATAACATAATAACAGAGTGCATAATCAAAGACACCAGGTTTGGGTCGCAAAATTAAAATCTAAAATAAATGAAACACAGAACAGACCACTCACTGTTTGAATGCTTGGAACACCAAAATAAATATCAGCGTTTCCTTCAACTGTAAAATGTTTGTCATATTTGCTGATCTCACCACCTATCCAGACATTTACATTTGGCTGAAATCTTCATAAAAACATTAAAACAGTTTAAACAACGCAAACGCTAGATATAAGAGCAAGTCAAAAATATATGAGTAGATATTCATTCACAATCAAATCGATAAAAGGCTTACACAGAAAGATGTGTTTGATATGTCCTTGACAATATAATCTGTATAAGATTTCAAAGGATTCGTAAATGTGCCAAGAATTTAACAAAAAAAAATGAGATCATTAGATTCCTGACCGTAGAGCTACGGATATTACTCTACCACCTTACATATTGCATGCTGGTAAATATTTAAGAGAAAAAAAGATAAGCAATGACAGAATGACATATATAAGATCCGTACATAATTTTGAACGTTATACAGGACGGCCAATTCAATTACTGTATGCCTGAAAGAGACAAAAGCAGCAGTAACTCGCATGAGATTTTATATTGACTAGCTATTTAGATAGGTAGAACCTCTTTATCGCTTTTTACGTTATTTCGTCTTAAAATGATACTCAACTACAATCAATAAAAAAATGCGACTTCTCTTATAGTTAAGATAAATGCATTGTGTCAAGCATACGGTGTAAACATTGTGTCTCCATTCCAGAGTTGTCCAGATAAAGTGTGGTAATTTGCATTTATCCCTTTCAAAAGTGAAATGCCGATTCCTCTCGGACGAATGTGCAAGTTTTGTCTATTCTTTAGCGCTTGGAACATGCTAATGTCTAATAACATATCTCGGGAACCATCTGGTATCATCAAAAACACTGTCCCGCCGTTATGTTGGCAAAGGTCGACAATCAAGCAAAATCGTCTCGAACTAAATGGTTTTGGTATGTCTATTACATCCCCGAATATGTTGAGCTTAAATCCTGTACTAAACCTAAATACCGTGTATAAATGATTTGAGATAACTGGTGCACCGTCACACCACGACACATCATCCATGTCTTTCCCATAAACGAGAGTAGTTTTTGTATCTTGAATAGACAATATCTCAGTTCTTGATTTTTCAAATCTTAGCCAGGAAGGAATTGCAGTAAAAAGCGAGAACAATAAAGTATTCATAAAGGAGTCCATACTTATGAAATCGAATATATCACTTTCAACAAGTTCAAACGCTGCACAAACATCGTCTGTTTTTCCACTTTCCATTATTGCTCCTTCAGTCAATTCGTACAGCGACCCATACTTTAACGTAAACTCGTCATTTCGTTTAATCACCTCAAGTCCCTTTAGTGATATTGGCACAGAGAAATTGTTTACGTTAGCAAAGACAACACCGTGTGTAAACATCACGTCTTGATCAACATGTAGTTTATACCAGTGCGTTGTAGAGCTTAAATAGATTGTAATGTCATTTCCATCTACGCATTGGGCAAGCGTTACAGTGAAACACGCTTTCGGCAGGAGCTGTCGA
Source organism: Ruditapes philippinarum (assembly GCF_026571515.1). Taxonomy (NCBI): domain Eukaryota; kingdom Metazoa; phylum Mollusca; class Bivalvia; order Venerida; family Veneridae; genus Ruditapes; species Ruditapes philippinarum. Next base: position 64,094 of record NW_026859473.1, read on the forward strand.
GGAATTTCGAGTCGTTCAAACACAGTCTGGGTTTCTTCTTCCCCTAAAGTAAATCATCAAACGCTAGCTAGTTACAAGGTTCACGTATATAACCAGCTTATCGAATATCCCATTAGTCTTAATTAGTTCCTTTAAAGATGTAAGTGATATCAAATTTACAAAATTTCCAATTTTCCCTTACTTTGTTAACAACAATTTAAGTTTCACATTTTCCAGCTTATCTGAAAAGGTCACAATATTTGTAACAATATAGACGATATAATACGAAGTTCTTGTATACACGTTTTCAAAGTTTTTCATCGTGTTTTTAATAAATTTTGTCTATTAGTGATTATTGCTAAAATTTTAACAATCCAACTCAAGCTGCATAATTGTTAAGCAAGTCATATTCTTAATATTGAACAACGTTTATGATCCATCGACTTACCTCCAAAACACGAGAAACCATCCTCGCTTAGCTCTCGATTCCCTGAACAACTGCAGTAAAACGAACCTTCTGAGTTTGTGCATACATCTTGACAACCCCCATTTGCAAAATCGCACTCATTAATATCTAGAAGTTAACCAATATAGATTAAAATAGACTGAACTTTATTTGATCTGTATCAAATTTTTAATAAGCATGGCTTGTGCTGCCGATTTAAGTAAAGCCATTTCAAAATATTTCAGCAATTTCCAAACTGACAACCTTTCTGATTCGTGTATTCAATGAGTTGTAAATTGAAACACAAAATGTCTATTTACTGTAATTAATGTAATTTACACGTATAGCAATTTAATAGTATAAAATTCGTCGAAATTCTATGTTCATTACAACCATCAGAATGATTTTAAAGACATTATATTCGGTTTTGTAAATTTCAAAGCAATGCAGTGTTCATTCGACATCTTTCGACACACCCATGTTATATAAATCTTGCATTTACTGTCAGACTTGGCGATACCTTTCGTCTCACTGACATATAAACAATTATCAATTTTGATAAATTCGATTTTCCATTGCTTTAACTGTACAACGCCAAATGTAACTCAGCAATTTGATCGGATAAAACATTGTATCTTTAGGTATATATCATAGAAATGTTATTTTGATAAACGTCTAATTTAGCTAGATATGTTAAAAGCCAGCCTTGACAAGATGACATCAATCGTTGGAGCATGCAACATTTTAACCGTTGACGTGTTGAGCTATATAATTATAAGATTCTTAGTTTGACTAGGGAAAGTTCTTAACCGATAAATTGTGATAATAAATGAACAAAGAAATGTTATTTTGGTGACAAAACGTTCTTGTGACCATAGTAAAACGGAGTTTTAATGGTCAATTGGTTTGAACTTTTTTCAAATATATAAATGTGAAGTTGCAAAAGGACGAAATCAATATGCCGATGACTGACGAAAAATTCGAACATTAGAAAAATAGACTTTTAGAAAAGGTTTGAACATTGCGCCGTCTCTAGAGCGGCTATATGCTTCATAAATTGCACGAACGTGAAATGTTTTCAGAATATGTTCAATGATTAAAAGATCAGTAAATATTACGCTGTTAGATCTGAGGAATGTAGAGTATGTTTGCCAATCAGTCAGTCATCATAAAGCACCGATAAACTGTATTTTAAGAGGAATTTGCTCACCTGTTTCGCAGTGTTTGCCGCGGAAACCTGTGTCACAAGTACACGTGTATTTATTCAACCCATCAACACATGTACCTTTATTCATGCATACAACACCTTCACAGTCATCAACGTCTGTAATTTAATTAAGAATTTGCTCTTTTTTCTATTGACAACATTTGTTGAAGAAAATGTCAGAAAATACTTAAAGTTCTTCCGTTTTAAATCATTATATACAATTACATTTTCATTAAATGTCCAGATGAAGTTGATAATTATAGACAGATGCGCCCTTTTCCTTTTCGTCTTTGTTTTATTTCTCGCTTTATTTCTGTGTCCTGATGATTTGATATACACGCTTTAAAATTAAGTTCAGTTACATTTTAGGGGCGTCCGTGGCCGAGTGGTTAAGGTCGTTGACTTCAAACCACTTGCCCCTCACCGCTGTGGGTTCGAATCCCGACAGGGACTTTGGAGTCTTTCATGTGAGGAAGCTATCCAGCTAGCTAACGGAACGTCGGTGGTTCTACTCAGGTGCCCGTTCTTGCATGAAATAATGCACGGAAGGGCATCCTCCACCAGTAAAGCTGGAACGTCGCGATATGACCTATACTGTGTCGATGTGACGTAAAACACAAAACAAACAAAAACAAATACATTTTAGCCTGTTCGCATATCGAATTCATACTTGCAGATGAATGAAGGTATCTGGACACAATCATGAACACTTTGAAGCTAAAATTTATTACTAGTTACGTTTCAGTGGAAAGGTTTAAGTTAGAAAAATATAACGATCATATATTTATCAGGTAAAAATGGAAATTCTTATTAAATTATAGAATTTTATAAACACATCTATTTCACCTTACTCTTATGTTACCGTAAACTATTATATGAAATTCATTTTAAACTGTATGTGACCGAAGGAAATGGTAGTGAAATGTCGAAATGGTAGTGAAATGTCGACAAACATATTTTGGTGGCTAAAACACAATCTTAAATCAATGATATGTAGTGAGATCAAGTGAGGTGTGTATCTCTGTCCATTAAAATCGCATATTATTTTATAAATTCATACTCACCTATACAAGAAATACCTTCTGTGTTAAGGTTGAAACCACTATTACAACTACACTTGAAGGACCCATCTGTGTTGTCACAAATTTGAGAGCATAATGCAATTGACTCCATGCATTCGTCTATATCTATATGAATAAAAAAGTTGTTTTCTTCATTTATTAATACATACCTATAACAGAACACTAACGCACGCACGCACATACACACAAGTTTAATAAACAGTATATATTTTCATTGGTATGAATGCATTCATCATTAACTTAATATAGATTATAAACAAGAAACAAAATACAAAGTTGCATAGAATAATAGTATGTAATAAGCACGTACATAATTTAAAAAGTTAAAGTTATTCGTAACAAAGTAAAAACATCATAAACTTAGATGTATATTGTTAGTTATAAAGATTTATGACTGCTTCTCTGGTCCTAAATAAACGAGTGCTTGCATAAATAGCCCGAGCCCGATCCGCTAGGCGAAAAAATATATTTTAAACCACCGTTTTTACAGGGCATATCATTGCAGGAATTTATGAGGATTTCATAATGCAGCAAACTTACTTTCTTTCAAAAAACGTAGAGATTTCTGCAAAAAAAATTATCATCCGTGTATTTAGTTTATATAGAATAGAGAAAATCAAAATCCCTAAAGAAAGTTCAACACAACATAATTGAAAATGTTGCAGGCTCTGTTTGATTGAGCCTGTTCATGGCCGGTACTGTAAAGTGCAAACTGCAGTCCACGCCCCTAGCATCGGCTTAAGCAGAATTCAACATTTAAACATGAAATGGTAAAATTTTGAATTTAGAACACCCGCGGCGATTATCATGGAACCTTCAACGTGACACTTCCGTGCCATTCCATGAAAAGCGGCGTATGGTCCCCAAAGTAATAGGAAGCATGTGCCCTAAACGATAAAACAATGGGCAGAACTAAATAAAATGGAATTTTGAAAGGGGATCAGAGGTTATGAAGCCTGCATGTCACAGATAAGACGTCAAAAGACAAAGTTAAAAAGCAGGCAACATATCCTAAGGGTGATTCAACAATTATTCAAGTAGAAACATTGGGAACCACCCAACTAGAAAATTGCCGAAAAAGTTAAAAACTAAAAATACCCACAAGAACATCGATAGTGTCGTGCTGAACGATCTTTAAGGATCGGAAATATAACATCTCTGATTGAAAGCAGGCAACATATCTAAGGGTCACGATTTACCAATGAGTAGCAAATATGCAGTATGATACACACTTATTACATAAGGACTTGGAAAACACTTCAGGTATCAAATTTGTTGTTGTTTTTTTTTTCATTCTTTAAATATTCATTGCGAAATCTAGTAACTTACCTTCATATATTTATAAACGTATCACTTACCTTCACACACTTCGCTATCTGTACTTGAAAACACAGCTTTGTATCCGATTTGATATTCACACCTGTGTGAACCTGGCTCATTTATACATGTTTGAGCACAGCCGCCGTTTCGAGTGTCGCACTCATTCACGTCTTGATAATATAAACATAAGCTTTCAAAAAAATGAGAATAAAGATCAACATCGCAAAGCAATGTTCACAGAAAGCAGCCCCCTACACAATAAGTTCAAACTAACACCTTGATGATTTCATGTATCTTAAGACGAAATCTTATTTTGGTCTAGCTTAGTACAGTGGATCAGTTCATTTGCTTCTTATTGCTATAATAGGAAACCAACAAGAAAATTCAGAACTTTCTTTTGACAGAGAAAACAAACAAATGTATTATCAGCCGGTGGTTCTACAACAGGAAAGCTAGGATATCACCCTAATACTGTGTTGGTGAATCACAAAATAGAAAAACGGCAGTGAAATAGACAAAATGACAAGCGGAAACGAAGAATTACATAGTAACCTCTTTTTCATTTGTGATGACTTTAATTTAACTTAATATTAAAGTTGCCATTTCACATAGTGATAATCTAAAGCTATAAACTGGAAAACAAGCAAAAAAAAATATAAAGAAGACGGAAACAACCTTTGCAGGAATACCCGGTAATGTCAGTGATATAGCCAGGGTCGCAGTAACATGTGTAAGACCCAGGGATGTTGTTGCAGTAACCATCACATTTGGCTGTTCCTTCAACACACTCGTCGACATCTAGTCATAAATTAAATAATATATAGTTGATGATTGATCATTATCATGAATGGAGTCCTATTCTAAAATGTACATCTTATACTATAAATATTTTTACTTTCAAGCTTAAAACAAATATCATCTTAGCGCGTATTACAGATCTATCTTATAGATTATAAAAACAGAAAGAAAACTATATCAACTGTTTTTAAACAGTTTTTGATATTTGATTTGTTTTCCATTTTTATCAAACAAAGCCGTTAGCTCTCAAATTTCCTAGATTATGTGTAAACGTAAGCTCTTTTAATGTATAAGTAATATACCTTCACACGACCGTCTGTCGACACCTAAAGTATATCCAGTATTACATGAGCATGTAAAGGAACCTTCAGTGTTTGTACATTTATGAGAACAAGCTGCTGTTCCGAGCATGCATTCATCCACATCTAAAACATTTCAAAACTAACAATCACAATGAATTATTAAAAAACTGGTTTGGTTACATATACGTGCTTAAAATTCAGTGTTTCATAATTTATCAATATTAAAAAACAACATTTTTTAAGAAACACAGTGCGTTCTGTATGACTTACCGTTACATGATCGTCCGTCAGTACCAAATGTGTATCCTGTCCTACAGCTACAAGAGAAGGATCCGACATTGTTGTTGCATTTGTGACTACATCCTCCATTGTTGACATTGCATTCGTTTATGTCTTATTATAAAATAACATAGTAATAACAGAAGCTATTTATTGATATATTGCTAAACATTTTTACTAAACACAGTTATAAATTAATGCCTTAGTACTAAATAAAATATTCGGAATATTAAAATGTCCAGCAATATAGGTCGACCATTTAGTACGAAAAATCACAGGGTATAAAGTCACTCTAAAGAACAATATTTTAATTTTCTTAGATGCCGTTAATTATGAAAATGAATACAAATAATCAAAATTATTGATACTATATTTGTAGACAAAACTACAAAAAAACAAGGACATGAAGAATGATATAAAACGTATTCCTCTTACATTTAAGTCATTCTTTCAGATTCAATGCACATATATATTCCATATGTTTAATTTAGATATTGCAATATTAAATGTAATTTGATCATACCCTATTTAGTTTTCTATTCATAAAAATGTTACAATTAAAGAAAAATCATTATATATAAAATACTACAATCTGTTATGTTGAAGCAAAATAGATGCATTAAATGTAGACATTGCTATTTAAGCAAACAAGAATTCTGTAAACATATTCTATTACGTTCATGTAAGAAGCATTTGGTAGATTCTGATATCGTATAAGTAGTCCATGGCCGAGTGATTAAGGCCGATGCTTTCAAACCACTTCGCCTTCCAGTTGGACTTGGATTATTTCATACGAGTAAGCTCTCCAAGTAACTAACATAGCGTTTGTGGTTCTACTCAGCTCATGCCTGAAACAAAACATGGGTGGGCGCTTGATGTCTTCCTGTACCAGAAAAGCTGAAATTTGAAGCTATGTCCTACGTAGCCACGACGAATTATGCATATACTACGTTAAATACCTTGACATGACTTGAGATCCGAGGTCAGTGTAAAGCCTGCTCTACATGTACAACGGTAAGAGCCATGAGTATTGACACAATTGTGTTGACAACCGTGACCGCTGCTGCTGCATTCGTTGATATCTTTAAAGAAAATGTAGATTATAACTATAAGAAAAAGTCATACGTCTACTTTAATTTCATTCTTTGTATCTGAAATCCATATTTAAATGGCTATGCTGCCGACTTGTTCTTATTGCTTGTATCGGTTTTGTTACGTCGGCATTTTAACTTGTGATGAAAATGGTTTCTCTACTGATCAGGAAAAGTAACCGCTAGCGGGAACTGGAATAATCCTCTGTTTTTAATTTTCTTTAATTGAACTTTTGAGATTGAAACATTAAAAACTGCTTCATCTCCTTTCATGGTAGGGGTACTAATGGGTGATGCAAGATAACTTTATAGACTCATTTATTGTAAAGATAATGAGTGATTACTGTAGAAATGTCGCTTACATTTATCACCTTTGAGATATTTTTAAAACTTTCCAATTAATTCACATGGAAAATAAAATGATGCTAGACACGGGTAATCTAGTCTGGATCTTATATTTAACTAAAGAGGCATTTCCTATACTAGGATACCAAGGAGATTAATGTGATTTTGTTGTAGTAAAATCAAAGTTCAACATTAGAATGATGGACTTTTTAACAATGACACATTTACAATGACATCTTTAATAAATTTCTACGATGCGGTTGTTCTTTTTGACGTATCGTTTTTCATTTTAATTTAGTGAATATTATACCATTTTGACTTGAGTGTCACCGACAGACGACATATTGATAGCCGATGTTAATGTGACCTTCTGTCGGTGAAAATCACATCATATCCAATGACTCCTTAGTCAATAATTGTTTTATTATGAATAGGCTAAGAATTAAAATGAAATCACATAAATACAACCTTATACTTGTACAACTTTTGCCGCGAGAAAAAAGACGCACGTGTCAGGCGTGCAAAGACTATGCGAAGGCTTCCATACAAAAGTAATTCAAGTTGATAGTAGCCTTAAAGTATAATAGTAAAGTGATAATATTTTAATCGAGAAATATGTAATGAATAACAAAACGCAACAATTATTTTGTTAATGCGCACGCTTAATTAACAGTCATTGAATACGAGTCTCGAACTATTTTTTTTAGACTCGGCCAGTGAATATGATACTTAACACTATGAATTTGATTTTATAAAAAAGTTCTGTTGACTACTGTTTAGACGAAAGAGAGTGCAGCTATATTTAGATCAAATTATAAAGCAAAATATATAAAATATATCGGGTATATAATACATCATTGTTTTGGTATAACGTCAACATTTAAAACAAGTTAAAAGTCATTGACATTCATTACCATTACACCTTGGCGAGGAGAAGCCACGTGGACATCTACACATGTCTGGAGATTGGCATGTACCACCGTTAGGACACGAATATGACCCAAAACACGAAGCTATACAAATGATAAAGTATAACTTTACAATAGTTTATACCTATGATGATAAACTCATAGAACAGTGATTCATGACATACTCGCCACTCACATTTTATTTTTCGGAAAGATACATTACTTTTGTGTCAGCTTTTAATTTGAACAAATAAGATTCGGCAGTTAGGATAGACTATCAACAGAGAAAATCTTAACACACATTGATTTTAGTTGTTTGTTTAACAAGCTGTACTAATTTGTGAACATGTATTCGTTTTACATGATTTTTACAATAAATTTCAGAGCAAATGATTTTAACAACTTACGGGTGCTACAGCTACTTCCGGAATAGCCCAAACAGCATTCATTTCTATAGCATGTTTGTGCACATTGCTTGTAAACGGTTCTGTATATAATTAAAATGAATTTTTGAAACATTAAAAGGTAATTTATAGTATGCTCTACAAAAACACAATAACATATGCAGTTATAAAATGTTGTTTTTATGTAAGCATCATAAAACATAAACTCTGTTGTATATTATCTGGAAGAATTTAATATAATTATAATTCAGATGCCAAATATAGTTGTTCAGTATAATATATGAGTACACTCATATTTATGCTTAATTAGCATAGGGCACAATAAAAAACACTTTCTTAGATTGATAACGTTTTACTGAAGGAAATTAGGTTTGGCAGTATTTTGTCCATGGCTGAATAAGAACATTAAATATTCCAGCAATTACAAATACATGTAGTATGATATTGACAATTACAAAAGTCATGTACATATTATAATATTATATGAATAAAGCCCAAATTATGGAGGCCATATTGCTGATTTTACTCCGGACAGTCGGAAGTGACATAAATTGTTCCGGATATCGGAAGCTTGATATGTTTATTCAGATATAATCTATTACAATTATATTTTGAAAAAGAGACAATGTGTTGACAAATGAAATTTTAAAATTCAGAAGACGCCTGACTTGAAAAGGGCGATTACTAGCATAAATATGAACATAATGACATGCCAGGGTTGTCTCCCTTCTAGTCAACTGCAGAGTACGTATAATGAATGCTTATAATTATGAAAGAAATTTCTGCAACCACTGATGTAAGATTTTCCCCGCCCGCACTTCTATCAGAACAGATATCACAAGAGGAAACATGACAATTTACCAAGTGATGGTCAAACGCGATTACTCACCTGCGCATCTTGCCTTACTAATATTTAACATAAGCAAACATTATTGAATGCATTAAAACGAAGCATATGAGAATAAAACGAATGGTTATGATATTTACCGAGATTTGGCACATCTGCTCAACCACAAAAATCCGCATCCTGTGTAATAAGTCTGCGAAGTTAAACATGATCCTTGACAGGAGTACGTTGTCCTGCAGTAGCCGGCATAGATGCCCCTTAACAAGGAAACACAATGGTGAAATAATAATGCCAATAAGAACCATATAATTATCACGTTAATTATCTGACTAGCTAGTTAGTGACCATGTAAACACTATAAATAATAGATATCTATCAGACTAACTAAATATTTCTTTTCTGTTAGATAAATAACAAATACGCATCTAACTTCAAAAAATCTAAAAAGTGCCAACAAAACTCCCAACACTTACCAGTTAAATAAGAGATAAATGTCTGGTCATCTATATAATTTTGTATGTTTATTAACCTTACGTAATTATCTGTATAACTAGCTAAATTTTCAGTTAATAGATAATGCGAAATGTTTCGGACATATCAATTGCGTTTCTTCTATTTAATCTGTTAACTGAAAATTTAACTAGTTGCGCAACATGACCTTAAAATGAAGTGTTTTGTAAAAAAATCTAGAAACAAAGTGAAGCATTAATCACACCAAAATTACATGGAAATTGTAGACTCAATTTGATTGAGTTTGTACATGAGAGATAACGATTAAGTGTAACATCCCTCATGCCCCCTAGCACCGCTTGAGCGGTACTAAATTCGTAATACACGATTTGAGCTCAAGCGAACGAACAATTGCACTTATTATCGATTTTCAATTTAATTCTGGACCTATTTCTTTTCCATGTTTTCTCATTATCTTTTTCACATTTCACCCGTTTTAAGTTCCCCGGGTGTTCTATGAGAGATTTTCAAATAATCTAAGGAAACAAATTCTTAAGATACTTTCATTCTAATCCTGTTCTTTTAAAGAATACTTGAAATGATTTGTATACTTTGTAAAATGTAGCATGTATATATGTATATTCTGAGAAAAAAATATGTTTATACTAATTAACATATTTTGAGTTTTTTTTATTTTGTGTTAATTGTTATTTAAAAAGAAAGACTACTCTATCGACCTTGTTTTAGTTTAGTATTAATATTTGCATAAGACATAGTGTGTCGCTTGTAGCAGTCAGTCATGTCATATCCCTCTAAAAGTTAGGGCTATTCTTTGTGTAATGAGATTTGTTGGTCATTTTGATATGAAGTAGACCTATGTCTACAGAAACCTTTTCGATTTGTATTTACTGTTCGTTTTTTACGTACATGCATGCGCGTGAAATTATATTTTATGCCAATGCATATTTCGTTTCATTGCTTAAATATATATAAATTTTTGCTTCATTGCTCAGCAATACTGCAGATGTGGATAACCCATTTCATTTCATTATATTTACCTAAACAGACCAACGGACGTGTCTAGCTTTGAACAATAACGCCCGTCTATAAAACCAAACAAATATACCTTTGACAGACACAATAAAAGACTTTTAAATTCATTGTCGATATTTATAGAATAATAACACCTTTATTGTTTAAAAATATATAATCTTTAGAAACGTAAGCTTGAATGGATTTCAAAGGATTTGTAAAGTGATATTTAAAGTTATAATTAGTTCTTTACAGTATACACTTTTTTCTCCTTTGTACTTGAGACACATTGAGATAAAAATGAAATGGAAATGGATAATCATTATTGTGCATATCCCAATTATTCATTTTTTTTTGAAAAAGATTAAAATGAAAATTTAAAGAGTGACCAAATTACAAAATTGAAAATTTCAGAAGAGACTTTCATATTAGCTTTTGCTTTCTGTTTAATCCGGATAAATATGTTATAAGTTATGTATAAATTGAAATTGGTTTGTACACATTTATGTGAATTGAAATTCTTGTAGGTTCGAATTGTATAACCTATATATATGGACGGCATGAAACACATGTTTAAGCACATCATTTAAATACGAACCTGGTGTGAAAAAGTATGTTTATTTTACAAAAAAGAAGTTCCTATGTCTAAGATTACAGTCCTAAAGTTATATTTACACAAGGATCACATACACTTGCGCGCACATACGCACACGCGGCCACACCCATAAAGTAAAAAGGTAAATCTGTGCAAAACAGGGTTAAGCAAAGCCGATTACTGATGACAAAACATACCATGACTTTTAGTTGTGTACAAAAAGAGATTTTTCCCGATATGCAGCGTCTGTACCTCCAAAAAATCGTTATATCGACCGACGTCCGGCCACGTGACAATCGGACGGCAGCAGATGAAAATTTTGCTCAACGGGCGGGCGCCGTCGAGTTTTAAGTACAACTTAAAAGCTAACCGCGTCCGGACGATATTTTATTCGTGGTCAGTGTGTTGTAAAGAAAATATCGACGTATCGCCGAGCGATATATTTTCGATCGGACGTTTTTTTTTCATTCAAAAATACCGTCCAAATTTAAAGGCAGCGGTGGAAAATTGCCAGGGCTGCGCCCGGCGCCCAAATAGACATAAGTTGGCGAACGATTACCGCCCGCACTAGGATGAATCATGCATATTTTTTTTCGTCCGGCGATCCTGCGGCTTGAGATTGTTGTAAGTTCGGCTTGAGTTTGTTTTAGTTGCCTAAAATGAATTTGTGATTTCCTTTTGAATCAACATGTACTTTATGGTCGAGCAATAACGTCTACGCTGATTATAATTAAGGCAAAGGCAAACTACAATTGTTGCATTATTTGCATGTATCAGATTTAAAATCACCTTTAGTTTGCGAAATCGTCAAAGCGCTGATGTTATAAAAATCGTTAAATTGGGCAGCGGCCATTTTATTTGTGACCTAGGCATGAATTCAAAGGAAAAAAACAGATGTATACTAGGTCGAACTAACACCTTGGTTTCTTTATTAGCTTACTTGAGCACATTACAGTTCTAAGTGGCCTTGTCTCGGATGCAAAGATTTTCATTTATGTACATAAAATCTTACAGAAAAAATATCCTCCGAAGCTTCAAAGAGAAGAGCTAGATATTTTGTATGAAACATTTTGGACGTCTTGAAAGAAGTTCAAATTATGTCCTTCAGGCCCCTTATGCCCATCAGCCCTGCCCAATTAAACCCTAGTATTCGTTGTTTATAGTGAACAAAAACTATAAAAATGTTTCCTAAAGACTTTAATGTCTGACACAAAACATTGTCTGGTAGACATGTATCAAGATTGTCTAAATGAAATCCTTGCTCAAAATTGGCTCTGTCCCATGGGCACAGTTTATCGTTTAAAATGTAAAATTATCTTTGATATGAACTGACATATATTTTAACCAAGTGATTTACTTTCTTGTCCCGTGATGTCCAGCTATGAACTTTTGACAATGTGCACAATTTTAGATGTATATTTTACCTTTGCTACCAGCTCTCCTAAACTTTCACTAAGTGATCTACTGTATTGTCTTTTTTAAAGCATGTGAACCATAAGGTAAAAACGAACTTTGGTTTCAGCTTTAATTTTAGTTTTTACTTAAATTATGACCCTTTCTTGCTTTTGACGTGCAATTTTAACATTTTACAATGTAAACGGTTTCAGTTGTTATATGAAAATCTGGAAACAAAGCGATCCCTGATATCAGATGACCTGAATTTTGATCTAGTGACCCATTTTCTCGTTTTTGATTTACATCCATGTACTTTGAAAATTGTAATGAATTTTGCATGAAATTGTTTTTGGAACAACATCATTCAATTTCTTGACATAAACACACAAAAAACTAGCTTTACACAAAGGACAGTTTGTCCGCAGGTAAGCGCTTTTGAGTCAATGGATGCATTTCTTAAGGTCATATCTAAAGTCAGTAGAACAGGTGGCAGTTTCAGAAGTTAATAAATATTGATTTTAGAGGCCAGTGCAGATTTCTCGGCCGAAATAAAACCGCTTTTACTTGCGTATTTTGGAGTTGTGTATACATGATAAAATGATAGCAGTGATTGCATAAAAAAGGACAGTTGTTATTTGTGCAAAGTCTCAGTTGCTGAAGGACTATATTAGACTTGGAAAGATAAAATTGATACATCTTCAAAGTAAAACTCCTTTCCTGGTTTACTGTTTTTTGTACATGTACTCTTTTTACAATTACAAGATTAACCACTCTGCCACAGACACCCCTGTTTATTAATGATGCCATGCAATTTATTAATACTATCATTTAGCAAGGATCTGATCGAAGACGAGACGCAATCATGAACAAAACATAACCTGAATCGTAATCAACATTTTCGTTTAATTTATTTTTACCCTCATGTATATAAATTTTGATGTAAAGAATGTAATTTTAGAGGATGGCGTAACAAAATACTTCTATTGACATAGCATCCAATGGTTAGATCTAAAAAGCACCGCAAGCTACCTTTCGAAATGAAACTGTCATGTTTCTGTATGAATACGTTACATTGACGTATTAATAAACACATTTATATATGCTTCGTTGATAACCAAATTTTAGGAAATTATAAGAAACACATCAATAATTACATAATTTCATATATAAACACTCTACGTCATCTATTGGAAGCATCAGAAAAGTTGTTTTTTATGGTTCCTTTGGTGTTTCAATGCACATGAGTTTCAGGGGTCGTAAGCATTATTAGTAGACAAACATATAAAATGTCATTGATAACTCTGAAAATTGTTAACTGAATAAGTTCACCGTAAGGAACGTGTTACAGTATCGCGTTTTTCGGTTACAGTATAGAATTTTCAAGATGGAGGGTTATTTATGGGAAGAGAGGTAGGTGATTTTTATTCAGGTCCATACTACTATTAGTTTAGTTTCTAAAAGATGTTTTTGTGCTTTGCTTATAAGGAACAGAATCTGGTATCTAGTCATATATTTCTTCAGACTCTGCACCGCAGATTTATCTCTATATTGTCTCATAAATGTGCAGAGTTGACGGTTTAAAAATTTGAATCGAGAGACCAACGCATTTTTCTCCCATTCCGACATTATTTAAGCATGCCTAGATAAAGTAAATCTACAAAACGTTAGTCCTTTGTGTTAAGAAAACGTTTATAAAAGTAAATAATTAGTTGAACCTATTTTCCTGTTGGTAAAATACGTTTGAAAAAATAAACAATGTTACAGTATAGAGCGATGTTAATTTTGAAGGGTTACAGCATAGACCTAGCGACTTTGATCCGATTTTGTTACAGTTTATACCCAGATTTCGGTTACAGTTTAGATACTTGCCAAATTTCAAACAAAGTTCGTGTATCAACAAATAATCCTCCATCTTTAAACTTCTATACTGTAGTCGAAAAACGCGATACTGTAACACGTTCCCTACGGTGAAGTTATTAAAACAAAACGTTTTTAACTCAAATCGGACTATAAATCGCAGTAATTATTGATTTTCAATGCCAGCCTTTGCATATTTCTGTCTTACTTTTTCAGATTTTCCGTTACAAAATATTCAGATTATCCATGTCATTTTTCGGATTGTGTGTTACTTTTTTTTGAACTGCAGTAGTGCACCTTTAAAAGACTTTAAAAGGAACACACATACCAACCTATCAAATGACTGTGTATAGAGACTGGCGTTACGAAGTGCGAGCTTATGAACTTCTGTTTTTATGCAAGGGAGCGGGCTGCTCCATAAGGAGCATAAAAACTGTTGATTGGATCATTACTGTGAAACATTTTCACGTGTTTTCTGATTTTCATGCTTTTTGTGATTTTTATATGTTCATGCAAATTGTCCCGCTTAAATATTTACTTTTATTGTGGTTCTTAAATTGAGATTTACTGTGCTGTGTTCTATTAAAAGTTAGTGTCATTGTGAATTCTAAAGTAAAAACGCATTTGGAATTATAAATGTATAAAGGACATAAACGGTATGAATATTATGTATAGTTGTAACTTATCTATTCAACAATAAAGATCTGATTTAATAAAAATAAAAATTAAAGTAATCTAAAATTTTAAGTTATTATATATATTCACTACACCCGGTCAAAATATTTAAGCATACATATATACTGTATGTCAATTAAAATCTAATTGAAGTCCTTAAAAGTCTAGAAGGGCCTCAATATCAGCTGGTAACTTGCAATACTTTAAACAAGTGCACACAATAAAAGCATACAAAACATGCCGCTTTAGAATATACCGCCTTTCATTCAACTAGTTTAATGTAAATATTAGATTACAGTCTAAATCTTATTTTAAATCAAGTGAAAAGGATTAAAAGCATGACGTCTGTAAGATTCTTTCCTCCTTTGTGCTACCTTGTTATACATTCAAAATACAACACATTACTGCAAATTAAGTGCAACTTTTAAAAGTTGTAAAAGATCTTACATACCACAAGTCGATTATTTAAAGATTAGTGAACCCATATTTCTGAAGAATTAAAAATACCTGAGGCATAATATACCTTTGAGAAGACTGTTTTTGTTTTGTTTTTTTTTCGTTGGATTTGGCAAATATCGATTCGCAATTATTTTAATTTCTTAAATAAAAAATTAAATATTTTTGTACATAAAACTATAAAAAAAACACTCCTTGTTCGACTGTTATGCAGGGATAAATGACCGCTAACGCGATAAAAACATAATACAGTTATATAATTATTAAAATTACAAACTATGGACCTTAATTATGAAACACCATACTCGTTTAGCAAAGAATATAAATTATGCTTAACAAATGTTTAAGATGTTGTTTTTGGTGCAAGGGGGCGTGAGGGATGTTGCGCGTATTCATTATCCCTAATGTACAGACTCAATCAAACCGAGTCTGCAATTTTCATGTAATTGTGTTGTTATTAATGCTTCCGAAGGATCACTTTGTTTCCATGTTTGTATAGTTCACAACAGCAGGTGTCAAGTGCTTTGTGGCAGCTGTAAAAGTTACCCCGTACTTCACTTCAGTGTTGTAATATTTTACTGGTCCTTCGGAAACATTGATGTCAACACTATAAAGTGTTGAGAATCGAGAAACGCCAAAGCCGGTGCTAGGGGGCGTAAAGGATGTTGCACATATTCATTATCCCTCATGTACAGACTCAATTAAACCGAGTCTGCAAGTTTCATGTAATTTTGTTGTGATAAATGCTTCCGAGGGATCAATTTGCTTGCAGATTTTTTTTGCTACTTAGATTTTAATAGCTTTTTATTTTAATTAAAATACGTCATGAAAGTTTACGTTATGCCATGGTTATTCATGACGCCATGAAGATATTTTATGTCACGTTTCCTTTGAAATATCTTAAGATATATAGGTTGTGAAATCCATGTAATTCTCTATCCCTATGTATCTGTTTTTAAAACATTTATATCCCCATATACTGTCAGATGAACCTAAATATATATTTTTAAATCAATACTCAAAACTAAGTGGTATTCAGTATGATTTTATTAAAGACACCTCAAGGAAGCCCTTTCTAATCTCACAAATTCTCAACTACACTTAATTCTTTATAATCTGAAAAGTTTAGGACTGTCTTGACCATCATATGGGATTTTCTCATCGAGTGTGAGTGAAGGTATTGAATACGGGTCAAAGTTACATACAAACTATTATACAGAAAATGAAAGGAAAAAAAACGAAAGAAACAAATTAAAATGAAAATAAAAATGATTCACAATGAGTAGTAAACGTTATGAGTTTTTGACGTTCGCCTAATTGATGGCACTATCATGCACGACGTCACGTGCGTTTTTGCTGTCTTCAGCCATATAAACAACGGAGATAATCATTTTTAAGTCATGCATATTATTGATTAAACAATCAGCACTTCTCTTGAAAAAAATCTTTTAATATATATCTTAAAAATATCTTATTATGATTGTTTTTGTTATTTTTTGACGCCGTAGTACAATGCTATCGGAACTGTTGTTACACTGTATTTATATCGTTTGATACCCCACGACCGTTTAACATTATAAAACGTGGCCTTCAGAAATTTTGATAATTTTATACATGTATACCGAATATGCAACAGAAATGTAAATGAAATACCCTTTTATGATTTATAATTTATATATACGCATTCTGCATACAAATTTAAACAGATACTTGAGAGGCACCTACATTTAAATTAATACAATAAGCAAGTTTTATGTTCAGCCAAGTCATGTGTTTTTGAATCAAGACCATAAACAAGAATTTGGGTGTTTTAAAGCATAAACGATAAATTACTTCCGAAGCATTTACGTTGGTTTAAACAATATTTTATTTCAGACAAATATATATCCCAATATATTACAATAAAATGCAAACATGATTGGGTAGAAAGCTAAAAGCTTTTTTAGAAACTATCTCCTTGAAATGAAACAGTAGTTATTAATGATAACATTCAAGACATATATAAACAAAATATTGTATTTTAAAGCATTTACGTTGAAAGTCGTTCCTTTGAAAAGTGAACAAAAAAACAGAGATTTTGTCAAAGTTTGATGATATATTAAGTACATTTTAACACAATATTTTACGGTTGAAAAACTTATACTGATGTAAAAGTATAGTTATATACAATTTAGCGGACCGATCAAACACTATTTTACACGAGGAAGACTTCCTTGATAAACACAATTTATTTATGCAACCACATCACTCGAACGTGACATGACATTTGAAAATTGTTAAAACTTATACAAATATTAATGAATTTATCTAAAGGAAGGTTACAAATTAAATATCTTAATGATTAAAAAAACAACTTAATGCTTAATATGACATGATACGTAAAGAAATTGAATGTTTACCAGTTACAATCTAATGATAGCCATAAATACAAATATTATATATCTAATAAATCTGCAATCGACAATCTGCATTTGTACCTTGTGACCGTCAAATATATTCGCGTATTGGATCCAAAAGAAATATATTATTTTCATATAGGACGGTTGGGTACATGTGCACTAAACGATGTTGGTATGGTTTCCGATTTAAATCTCTTACAAATCTAAGACCGGTAACCATGCTTGCATAGAGACGCTTGATAATATATGTTACAACAGCTCGGTGTCAATGTGATATTTTTCGGAATTATATAATTATGATGTTTATAAAACAGATATTAATGATAAATATAAATTGTTACAATGTATAATTTGTTAAAAACAACATATCTTTTTATTCACTCATACATGCATACAACATGTAATATGAGGATAAATGTCAAAATAGGTAACGAGGCATTTATACAAATTGAGATCATAATTGAGACTATAATTACTAAACATTATCAGCATATCTATTACATATCTATTACATGTTATTTACTTAGATGAACATTATGCCTTAGAAACAATGTTTTTAACTTCTTTAGAAATGCAAATATGAATTTTACAACATTTAAATATTGCTTTAACAGAATGTTAGATAGTTGTTACCGGAAGAAAGTAGCTATTAGTGTGATATAATTTTTCATAAAAGTTTTTAAAATGTAAACAAAGTATCTCAGTATTTTAACTTCCTAACAAAATTCACTATAATTGTATTTATTTCTATAAGGCAGCATATGGAAAAAAAGGTTTATGTAATAAGCCGGTGATTAATCTTTTAAATACTATAATAGTACAGCAATTAATTAGGCTTTTGAGAAATGAATATAAAAGTATATCTGAAGCATAATGGACCTTTCATATATAGTAAGAAAGTAATAAGTGAATATCAGTAAAACAAAATCATATCTCAGAACATTACAAAATCACAACTGACTTTAAAGTGCAAACATAAATATGTGGTTACATTATTACCTTTCTTATAATTATCATTAAAAATTTCATAGTTTATAAAATACTGGTGAATATTTTATTGAAAAAAGTTATTATAATTCATACATATTAGGACGTCTATAAAAATAGGGTTTTATATATTTGCCTCTTTCTTTAGAAAATCTATTACATTTAAAAGATAATGAATCTCATCAACGATTATATTTCTACAAAAAATACACATTCTTTCATTAACAGGTATATTTGTCTGAATTTGATAAAGTTAAAATTATTGCATTTTGGGAGTACGAGAGATAAGGTTCAATTCCAAAAGACTTTTAAAATAAATTGTAGAAATAACTATTGCTCGATTTATTTATCTTTGAATACCATTCATTTAAGAAAAGATCTTTTAGCTTTGGTCTTACTGTTAATTTCAACCATTTGGTATCGATTGTTCCAAACATTGTTGAAACCGCATTTTATTAGTATTGATTTTAAATTGTAAATCCACGGATATCTACGTTCAAAATCATTATCATAAACATTTATTGTACTTCTTCGCATATAATTGTATACAAAGTATGTCAATTTATTTGGTATTAAACCATTTTCGTTCTGAAGGAGAAGCGCCCAAAATGAAACTATTCTTTCTCCCGATATCCATAGACAAGGCGTACATCCCGTTTCACCGTATATGAAATAACTGGTCGTAGAACGTTTTAGTTTAAGGATATGTTTTAAAAATTCGAGTTGTACTCGTTAAATAACGTCAAGATAACGTATCTCCAAATTTCCATAAAGTAATATTGGTTTAACAGTTTTATTTAAAGTTCAATTTTGTAAGTCAGTTGGTACATTTAATCTATTTGAATTTCTTATCAGACTTTACATCGATTTCTGCAATATGTGTCTTAGTTTTAGCGAAAGGATCACTTCTTTTAAAAATATGCCGAGGTATTTATAATCATTTACAATTTCGATTTGTTCATTTTTATAAGTAAAATGATAATTTCGGTGTCTCCCTTTTGATAATACAACTATCTTGGTTTTAGAAGTATTGACTGTAGGTTTACAAATATTGCAATATCTTTCATATGTATTAAGTGCTTCTTTTATGTCATTTCTATCTCAGCCATAATAACAGTGTCATCTGCATAATTATAACAGAATAAAGAATTGTAAAATAAATGTCAAGCTTCGTTTATAGTTTATATTCGGATCATTATGAAGCAAATTTCCACATGTATTACTATTATTTTGAAAGAAATCTTTAAGGTCATTTAAATACATCGAAAAGTGTAAGGAAGGTAAAATTTCCCTTTGTTACATGAGAAAAAGTTAGACAGTTGATAATTTACCTTCACACAGGATTTTATTCCTTTGTACATATTTTGTACAGCCTTTAGACACTTTCCTTGAATATAAGCATTAATCTCTTTTTCCCATAGAGTATCAAATGCCTGTCTTAAATCAATAAAAGAGCAAACTAGTTTTCTTTCGGTGTTATTTAGATATTTTGGACAAACATAATAATTCGGTGAGCGAAGTTTTGAAGGAGACTAATAATATACTGTTTGATTCTTGTAGTAATGTTTTTGAAGACATCAATTCAATCAACAGGGATAGTGTCAAAAAGTGACATTTGGCGGGGGATTTGTATTGTAGAGAAGGAGTTAGGCCCAATTATATAATTTGTGACTCGACAGTAAATTTCACCGATAATATTAGTAATATACCTGACGAGACCGTTCCCAGAACCTCATGCGATAACATATGTAATAGCCGTGGATTAGAATTGTTAGACCTGTGCAAAGCGACAGGTTTATGAATTGCTAACGGGCGATATGTAAACACAGACGCGTACACATTTTTAACCGTAATGCATGTAGCGTTATTGACTTTCTTTAGTTAAAATATACAGACTTTCATACTATCAATTCGTTTGAAGTCTTGTCATTCAACGCTTTCAGTGACCACGCACCTTTAACATTCAGTATAAATGGAAACAAGCCGCAATACTTACAAAACAACAAAATGCAATCAGAAAATCATAGATATTATAAATGGGATGATGACAAAAGGGAATCATAAAAAAATGGTATAATTGGAAAGCTTAATGTATTAAATGATACTATTTTTAACGACTCTTTGGATATAGACACTGCAATTATTCAATTTTCAAAAGCAATAATAGAAACGGAAGATCCATTATTTAAGACTATTTTAAATTATGCCTGTACGATGTGGGGTTTTTCAAAACGAAGGAAAAAAGCGCATACTTTGAGTTTTTGCAAAGCAAATTTGGGAGTTAAAGCAGCAGTTTATGGGAAATTGGCACGGTATCCTTTGTATATAACAAGATATTTTCAAATTAAATTTTGGCTGCATCTTTTAAATACGGATTACATTATAATTAGATACGTGTCTAACAAAGAAATGTTAAAATGGTAACATGAGCAATTGGGCCAATAAAGTTAAACTTTTACTTGCACAATTCGGGTTTTCTTACGTCGGGGATTTTCATGACAGCATATTAGATTCTCATTTTCTCCCTGTATTCAAACAGCGGCTTATAGACTGTTATGTACAAAAAATGGCGAGCGAGGTCTGCGTGATAACAACTTTTAAAATAATTTATATGTTTACATTAAGGATGAGTTCAACATGTGGCAACATAGAATTAACAGTGACAGAGATTTTGACAGATTTATAGCAGTTCATCAATCAGTAACGCCTTTACATTTATGGCTGTTTTCAAATACAAACAGTGAGATTAAACATGTTATATGTGCAACAAAAGTAAAATACTTCTATATCGACAGTTTCCTGCAAGTTATTCCTGTACAAAATGTCGACAAGAAACTAGTGATATAAACAGACATATCTTTGCTGAATGTGATACATTTACACATGAACGGGCACGCTTTACACATTCAATTGATCAGAAATTTAGCTCTGAAGTTTGCCGTTTATTTCTAAGAATTAACCCGGAAACATTCTTGCGAGGACTCTTTGATTCCAATTTATTTACTGTATTTGGTATTAATCCAGAACTCAAAAAAGGCTTTACCAACCTATGTTGTAAAAACGTTCACAACATAACGATGGAATATAAAAAGTAATCTTTAGAATATTCTAATAACATTCTCCATGAGAGATCGATGTTTATCTCAGACTTCTAAGGTTAAATGCAATATAATAAATCCATACTAAATGTTCCTATACATTACACTTATATTTCGTGTTTTCGATAAGTTTTAAATGTAATCGGAACATATTTAGTAACAGTGCATTAAAAATATTCTGTAAATACCACTATGTCGAACATTAACAATATATCATGTGCTTACTAATAAGTTAACATTGTGTATGCATGCTGTAATAATTCTGTATAATGTAACTATATATTTAATGAAAGACATTGTGTTTTTCGTGTAATAATCATATGTTATGTTCTCATGTAAATGTGTTTTTTAATTGTAATATCAGTCACTGAAAAGTAAATAAAAGATTATATATCAAATCTTATTTTTATAGGCGTCCTATCATGTTCAAATTTACACAGCTTCCTAATTCGAAAAATAATGTCTATAATTATTCATTACATAGACTTTTATATCTCCAACGTTTCGAGGGGTTAATCCTCTCTTTTTCAAGGAGTTTCTGTTTATTTTTACAAATCACATATTTATCTTCTAACATGTTTTATCTAACACTATGTTATTTATGCAGGAAATGATGTCGTTGGCGTCAACAATAAAAATATGCAAAACATGATGTCAAAATTCTTCCAATGCATAATGTTGTTCCACTTATTCACTGTTAGTTATAATATTTTATGTGAAACATATTTCATTGTATTACATTAAGAAAATATAAATAATAAAAATAATATTTATAAAAGCAAATAATAATAATAATAATAATAATAATAATAATAATAATAATAATAATAATAATACTAATAATAATAATAATGATAATAATAATAATAATAATAATAATAATAATAAATAAATAAATAAAAATAATCATAAGAAATAATAATAATAATAATAATAATAATAATAATAATAATAATTATAATTATAATAATAATGATCATAGTGATAATAATATTTAGAAATACTACTACTACTACTACTACTACTAATAATAATAATAATATCAATAATAATAATAATATCAATAATAATAATAGTAAGAAGAAGAAAAAGATGAAGAAGAAAAAAAAGAAGAATGATGATAATGATAATAAACACCAAATCCCAAAAGAAGCTTAAAAACGGAAATATGTAGCTTGATCAGTTTGAATTTGTTCTGAACAATGCGTGCGGAAGGAACTATAATATATGGAATTTTGAAAGTGGACTAGAGGTTATGAAGCCTGCATATCACCGATACGACGTCAAAATTAAAAAGGCAGGCAACATATCCTAAGTGTCATTATACAGTAGTCAAGTCGAATACTGGAACCATCCAACTAGAAAAAAATACATAGAGAAACTAAAAGCACCACAAACAATCATCAACAACAATCATGTCGTGCTTAACGATCTTGAAGGATCGAAAATATAACATCTTTGACTGTATAAACGATACGGCATTTTAAGTCCGCGACACGGCACACATAACACAGTTGTGACAACCACCCCCCCCCCCCCCCAAAAAAAAAAAAAAAAAATAACAACAGCAACCAAACAAGACAATAGAAACAAATCTAAACGGAAACTGTTAAATTGTTGCAAGCTCGGTTTGGTTGAGCCTGTTTATGGGCGGTATTGGAAAGTGCATGTTATCATCCAACAAAGACTAGATCAGTGAAAAATAAATAAAAAAGATGGAGGAACAAAAAATGTATTACCTAACAACATTTAAAAAAAATATAAATAAGAAAGTTATTACCTTACAAGGAAGGTAACAATAGCCAGTCTAACCACGCAATTCATTATCGCGCTACTGAAATAAAATCAATATGCGTGAGCGCTTATAATGACACATAAACCATAACCGGATGTTACTTCTATTTAAATAATTCTTTACGGAGAGAGTTTAAAATAAAATAAGTTCTATTTTTCTTTATGTACACTGTATATACAGACTTCTGGATATTTTCCTTATATACGGGCAATTTTACAAATGTACGCTTTATATTGTGTTATTAAAACATAGATAACTACGGTGTTCGGTTTGGCAAATGTGATTTTTTTTATTTCGTCCTTACCCGCGATGCACGATGGTACGATGGTGAAAACGCGAAAGTAAGATGACACGATGACGAAAACACGATGCAACGATGGTGAAAACACGATGATACCCATGGTGAAAACGCGATGGCACGATGGTACGATGGTGAAAACGCGAAAGTACGATCACACGATGACGAATCACGATGCAACGATTGTGAAAACACGATGGTACCCATGGTGAAAACGCGATGGCACGATGGTGAAAACGCGATAGCACGATGTTGAAAACGCAATGAACGATGGTGTATGCGCGATGGTACGATGCTTAAAACGCGATGTTACGATGCTGAAAACCCGATTGCGCGATGGTGCGATGTTACGATGGTGAGACAACGCGATGGTACTATGGTGAAATCGCATTGGTACGATGGTGAAAACGCGATGGTACGATGGTGAAAACGCGATATAACATGTTGACATTGTTTTTGTCAGTTGCACATGCTTAAACATTGTTACTATGAATAACCTTTTTGTCTGATATTTTTGATCTTTTTTTCGTCGATGAGATTCTTAAGTTCACATTTGCCATTATGATTCGGATTGATTTGTACATATGTTTCTATTTACTGTCTGTAAATTATCATTAATTTGTTACATGTACATTGTATTTCAATGCTACAATTAAAACGCTACAGGTGTCTAATAAGATGCTTTCAATAGTCAGAAAAGGTATTGTTAAGTATTTCTTCCCATTTTGATATCGTTATGCTTTAAATTCTAAACTGCATAAAAGTGTGATTAAAAAAAACAATAATAAAAAAACACCAAAACACAACGGTAGAACTTTGCTATACACAAGTGTTCAGGGTTCAATACTTCTTTATTTTCCGAAAATTACCTTTATTTTACATTTCTTTTTTTGAAAACACATAATTAAATGTGACCTTCGTCTTTCTATTTTTCGAAAATACTAATTGTTAGTTCAGAAAATTCAAACAACCTAGTTCTGATTTATGGCACCATGCTTAGTGTAAAATGCAAATATAATGACTTCCAGTATATAAATATATACAACATGGACCTTTGTTCAGCTTGTTAATTTTTCATCATGGTGATAAATAAAATAATGTAGTCATTTGGTATGTGATAAATTTGCTCCGTTAACTCAAATCAATTACTCATCAAACATGTTTGTTCGCGCACTTAATCGCGGTTGTCAAATATAGCGTGTTCTTATATGTAATGTCTTATTACAATAACGAGTTCAAACATCAAAACCATCCAAGATTTTTTTTTATCAAATTCACACAAAGGAACATAAACTGCTGATTTAGATGTTTATTGTAATTTAAACCGATTTTAATACCGTGGGAAACATATCTAAATATGTATAGATCAATGATATAAGAGACGTATTTTTAGGTTTGTTTTCCGAAAATCATAAAACAGACAGTACATAAATCACTTTATGCAGATCGTACGGACATAAGCAATAAACATATCCAAATAGGGTAGATCGTTTTTGTTGTTACATTGTGTGTTCGATCACATTAAGGCTTGACTACTACTAGTATATAAATCCATATTTATCATTTATGAAGAACTGAATAGTTTGTATAAGGTAAGACGTACATTTTTTATCATGTTATTTGTTAATAAAACTGGTTGTTTTTGCGAATTAAATACATGTGCACAGTTTGATAAAATTTTGTTTAACCAATTTAATTTGTATTCTCGGTTGGCAGCAATGTAAACCGTAATGAGACTTTGTGTTGAGCGCAAGTTTCACCTATCTCGGGTTAAAGTCAGGATGAGACTTTTTTTGTCATCTTGGTATGAATTAAATATTTTGTGTCCACTCTATGTCTTTTAAACCGATAAAAAAAGAAATAACAAAAAATGCCAGAAATATCAATTACAATGGAATGATGTGCACAATATAGGTTTAGGCTTCCTGGGATCAAAATTGATCTCACTGGGGGATATTTTGTGCAGGAAAATTTTATATATCTAAAGGAAAAGACATTTTATGTTTAGTAGGCAAAACAACTATTAAATGTGTAGAGTATGTAACATTACCTTATTGACCCTGACAAAACTGATATGAACAATCAAAATCCTTGGCTAGAAGGTATATTTTCGTCATAAGTAATGAAATTAATGGAATTGTGTTTGAACGTCTAATCAAATCGAATAAACATCAAGGTCACACTAATTGTATATCCGTTCCATGTAATAAATTACATAAATTCCAATACATGACAATTTCAAAAACAGCTAAATATAATATTGATTTGTGACTTAAAGTCCAGGTCCGTCTGGCGAGCTTGCGGGAACATTCTAAAAGATTGTTCTGTCCTAATATGAAGACAATTCATTAATCACCATAAAACTATATAACCACTTTGGTGCATGTGTTCTTATAGTATTGTAAGTAAAGAAGGGGCATAATTATGTTAAATTGACTATAAGAATTATGAAACTTAAGTTAGACAGTAACATTGTGATATTGCTTTGACGTGCCAAGTTTCAAGTCTACATGTTTAACTGTCTATGAGATTGAACAGGACGGGACGTGACAAAATGATTACTATATAGCCCCCACCCCCTGAAAATGCTTGGTCTTGGGTATTATAATCAAATTTCCTTTAAGTTGAAACGACCATCATCTATGCAACTAACAACGAGACTAGAATAATTTGTTAAGATTTTACGTTTTGAACAATGTCGCATTTCATGAAACATTACTATTACCTTAATTTCTAAATATGTTTGTTTATGTTTGCTATCTTATGTTGTTTTTTTAGTTTATAAAAAAAGTTATATCAATAAAACAATTGTATCATTAACTTTGGACTTCATTGATGTGATGGAAACAGTAGAAATACTTATCGCCTTTTATTACTTGTTTTTTTTTCTCGTTATAAATAGACATGAAATACTGTGAAAACGAATATAATTTAAACTCAGTGCATTTTCTTTTAAATACTGTATTGCATTCTTGTTTAACATTTATTTACCAGATTACAAGATAACAAAATGGCAGGCGATGGCTTCCGTGATAACCGAGGACGTTTTCTACCGAATCATATGAACGCTAACGATGCATTACAACGTTGGTGATAGGTATCAAGTATCAGCTGATTATATGGGCAAACCTGAAAATGCTATAGCGGAGATTAAAGAACCTAATCCGCATCAGTACGGTCCTGGGGTGAGCTCAGATATTTATCCGAAGAATGGAAACCCGCCTAATCTTGTCACAGTGAACAAAAAGTATAAAAAGTGATACATACTACTTAGTAACGCATCTTAAAGTAATATACAGTTTATTGAACAAAAGTTTTATCTGACATTAGGAAAGTACTTTAGTTTGGAAAGCGAAAATTTTTTATCATTGTTCCTGATTTATTGTTTATTGTTAATCTATATACTGTGTTACTTTCATGATAAATTAATTTTTAGTTTTAAGTATTACTATAAAATCATAATTTTTTTTTTTGATACCGATGATTAGTATTCAAAATGTTATTAATAAATGTTTAACATTTTAGCAATTTGTGTCATGCACTTTTTCATTATCCCTCATTTACACACTCAAACAAACGGAGTCTGCAATTTTTATGTAATTTTGCTGTTTTTAATGAATCTGAGGAACCACTTTGTTCCAGATATTCCATATTCATTCTGTAGAAATTTCAGATAGTAATAGTACGTATCGTTTATCTATTCATCTCAATTTACATGTTGACGTAAAAAACGCTGGTAAAGCACAGCATACCTGAATAAAATTTGTATGGAAATTATTATTATTTAATTTATTTAGGGCCTTTAATAATATAATACATGCAGTAACTTCAACAACCTTCAGTGTTTTCCTAGACAACTTTATGTCAGGGGAAGTCCCCAAAAAGGTGTCATCATTTACTTTTACTAACAATCATTTTTACTTTTACTAATGAAATTAAAACCTGGATTATTTCATAGATAATTATTTGGCCATCAGATTTATCAACCCCAAACTAAATGTTTAAATCATGGATCAATAGATTTTTTTCTAAAACTTATTTCTTTAGGCATATCTCATCATAAGATACTATTTCTCAAAATATGATAAATAATAAAGCTAGACGTTTGTGTTCATAAACAAATATTCAAAACTTTAAAAGGTCAGAAAGTTTCAAAATTAGTTATATATTTTTCTTGTTATTAGTGCTTCAGTTGTAAACAATTGACCAGTCATGAGATAGATTCTGTCATCATCCTGTCTGTATAGTACACAAATAAATGCATCACACATACAGATAAGTTTCTGTACTTATCTTCGCATTTCAGTTAATTTATTTTTCAATATATTCTATTTCACGGGAACAACAAAAATAAAACATATTTTGTACATATTATTATATAC
Source organism: Ruditapes philippinarum (assembly GCF_026571515.1). Lineage (NCBI taxonomy): Eukaryota > Metazoa > Mollusca > Bivalvia > Venerida > Veneridae > Ruditapes > Ruditapes philippinarum. The sequence goes on from NW_026859473.1 coordinate 92,520, forward strand.
CTTGCCTATCTTGTCATCTAAGATTTTTGTCAATGTGACATTGCAATGAATGTTGATAGATAATTATGACGGAACATAATTTGCTTAAGTATGACTCTGACTTTTCCAATTTATTTACAGTGTATCTCCACATCAAGAGACAGTTCGTATATTTTTCCTACACTCATACCGTAGCTGTGATTTTCCGATGTATTGTCCCTGTAATATTTTAAGGTTTACATTTGTACAAGTACATTTGAGCCGTGTCACGACAAAACCAACAAAATGGGTTTGCGACCAGCATGCACATCTGCGCAGTCTGATCAGGATCCATGCTGTTCGCTATCAGTTTCTCTAGTTTTTATAGGGTTTGTGAGCGAACAGCATTGATCCTGATCAGACTGCGCGCTGCGCAGGCTGGTCTGGATCCATGCTGGTCGCGAACCCATTATGTTGGTTTTGTCGTGGCACGGCTCATTTGTATAAGCAAAATGTGAAAAACAAAATGTAACCTTCAAGTAAAAATCGGCTTTATATTGATCCCTTTTTCCTTTAACTTAAGTAAAATTAATCCATAATTTAACAATAAGTTTTTCTTTTGGTCATTAATACTTAATATCTGAAGAAATAACGGTAGTTTAAATTAGATTCATAGTAAAAGTTAACGCAATAAAATCATTAAAGGAAAATTACAACTTAGAGGTAGCTTTGTAATGTTACGTGATACTTGTGCTTATCAGTAATTAATTGGGTCAAGTTGGGTTTTTCCTGCATTCTCTATAGTAAATTGTAGAATTAAATACAGTAGTCTCTAAAATCATTAAAGGAAAATTACAACTTAGAGGTAGCTTTGTAATGTTACGTGATACTTGAGCTTATCAGTAATTAATTGGGTCAAGTTGGTTTTTTCCTGCATTCTCTATAGTAAATTGTAGAATTAAATACAGTAGTCTCACTACAGTCACATCACTGGTTCGTCGATACAATGTTTACTTAAGTAATTTTCCTGACATAGAGATGGAATTATTGCGAGCTTAATTGTAGAACCTATTTACCTTACAATTAGACAGCCTGGATTAAACTAGTCACCAAATATGACGATTATAATCCTTATGACTCTCAAATTATTAATAATATTGAAGTGAACTGGGTTTTTGAGTGAGAAGTCATTCTCAATTCAAAATATCCTCTTTTTTCCCCTTTTTCAAAAACATGTTGCCAACAGCTGGCAAAAAATCAAAATGTTTTAATTTCTGAGACATGAATCTTTTCTGACATTATTTTTTAAAAGTAACAGGTTGTATTACTTTCTTTTTCATACACATTACTAAAACTTAAATTGGTTGGAAACAGGTGAATATTTTAAGTTTTAATATACTGCAAGTCTGTAACGTCACTTTTCATTGGATAATCGTGACGTTTATATTTAAGAAATAATATCGGTCTTAACGGTGCTTATCAGATATTGAACACCGGTTTTGAGTTTTGATGCGTAGGAATTGACCACGAAGGCCGTAGGTAATATACACATTAAATTTCCCCATTAGGTACCCACTTTATAACCAATATGCGCTGTGACGATGCGCTTACGGTTCGATGTTGCACAGTGTAAATTCCAATATTCTAGCACTTTTTAACTGTCAAATAAAACATATTTACCACAATAGAGTAATGATAAATATCATCATCAGTATTTAAAACAAATACAAGAAAAGCATTGATGCAAAGCATCACAGGCGACGCCAAAAAAAATGATCAAGTTTTGCACCTAAATTCTTAACAAAAGATGTGTACTTTATAGCAATACCATATAATCCTAATGGGGAAAATTTATGTGTACATTACCTTTCTGGCTTGGTTATATCAATTTCTTTCGGTGGATATTATATCCAATCAAAAAAGGGGTAAAAATCTGGAAGGGTAATAACATTTTTTATAATACTGCACGTTTGTAACGTCATTTTTCATTGGATAATCGTGACGATTATATAGTTTTATATACACGGCTGCTGTCGATACATGAAGAAATCTTACTTTTTTCTCTAAACATCATGCTTGCTGTATTATAAATTCGTTATAAAGATCGTTGACAGGTTATATGGCAGTATATAAATGGCTGTTTGCAATATAACCCTCGCCTAACGACTCGGGTTATATTCACAAACAGCCGTTCATATAGGGCCATATAACATGTCAACGATCTTTATTACTAATAATATACACGGCTGATATCAATTTTCTAAGAAATTTCACTTTGTTCTAAACAAAAGAGAGTTTGCTGTATTAAAAATTCGTTTTAAATATTCTTGACCATAAATATTCGTGATCATATAAAAAAGGTTGTTTGCAACATAACTTTTCCTGGCGGCTCGGGTTATATTTCCAAACAGCTGTCTATATAGGGCCATATAACCTGTCAAATATATTTAAAACTATAATAATATACAATACTGTTATGCCGTCGTGTTAAGATATGAGACTTCGGTAGAAAAGAAAACACGATTTTTATTGTGCAACCTGACATATATGTAGTCAGGAACTCAGTTTCCAGCCTTCTTTATAAATATTAGCAAGACTTTTAAATACAAGAAAACCTTATTTTTTATGTCATCTGGAGCTAAGCCACTTAAAAATCCATCTGTAAGACAGCTTTCAGTTTTTGAAAAATTCTCAATTTCACATAATGTCAAATAATTTACCCAAATTTAAACGAGGGGCCTTTTCAAAAAGGCCAGCATGGCATGAAAGAGGCTAGATTCCTTTTAATCACAGGACTTATTCCGTTAAAACGAAATATTAATTCGTATTTAGGAATAAATGTTTTGTAATATTGACCTTTTAATTACGAAATCGTATTTCGTTTTTTAAGGTATAAATATTTCTTTATCGTAAAAAAGACAATTTATACATGTTTTTACTTGGGGCAGCCAAAATTATCCTCTACGCAGGATAACTCACGGTGCATATCCATATCGGTACTCTCTTTGCGAAATCTGCTGAAACGGTACCCTCTTTGTACATGCACAGGCCATTCTCTACTCAAAACAAACCAGCGATGGATAACAAGCCAGTAGAAATTCATTGTAATATGGAAAGGAGGTATGACACGTGGAAAGGATGTATACCACGGAACACTAGAATGTTTTATCTATGTGCTGATTTGTCATGTGCCCGTTTTTCATGCACTGCAACTTCACAATAAGCTACAAAAAATCAACATGTCTTGCTTCGCCCATCACCTCGACATACTTTTCGGGCTGAAATGAACATGCGGCTTGATTATATATGCATCATACATATTTACTATGTTCATTTACATATCATCTTCGGACAAATGGCAGTATATTGCCAAAAATAATTGTAAAATTCATAAAATCACCATACTTTCGGTTTTGCAGCGGCACGGGCTATCTCTCTTCATATGAATTTTTATATCACAGGTACCCTCTCATTTTTTAACACATAAGTACCCTCAAGGCACGACATATGCTTTTATTTGCGTTAATCGTTAAGTATGTAATATTTACATAAAAGTAAGAAATATGTCGATTTTTTTGTAGCTTATTGTGAAGTTGTAGTACATGAAAAACGGGCACTTGACAAATCAGCACATAGATAAAACATTCTAGTGTTCCGTGGTATACATCTTTTCTACGTGTCATACCTTCTTTCCTTATTATATTGAAATTTTACTGATTTTGTTATCCATTGCTGGTTTGTTTTTAGCAGAGAGTGGCCTGTGCATGTGCAAAGAGGGTGCCGTTTCAGCAGATTTCGCAAAGAGGGTACCGATATGGATATGCACCGTGTAACTGGCAAAATATGACAAACACATCATCTTATTCAATCTTCTTGTTAGTCACCAAGACTTGGAAAAAAACGAACGTAGGTCGGATAGGCAAACTATATAAAATGTACCCCATATTTTATACATAAAAAGAAGTGAAGGAGGGAGGGGTGTCGAGAGAACCCCATGTGCACCTGATGGCCTGATGGAAATTAAGAAAAATGTCTTTTGTATTTCTAGAAAATCTTTGTCTCATTACACTGGTAGACATTTGGACAAAAGTCAGAAAGTGAGAGACATCCCCACCCCACCCTCCTTATCACACAGATGTTTGTTCCTGTGTATACATGCTTTTCAACTGTCATAGGAGATGTATGGTTAAAGTGTAAGTGAGGCCATCTTTATAAACAAGCAAACTGTTAAGGATGCCGTTGATTTGAAAATGATCGCAAACACCCCTTAATTTAAAATGTACTGTTGGAATGAATATTCTGAACAAAGGTCGAACAATATTGAGGCATCATCTGTATAAATGCAACGAACTGATCGCTATGACACACTAACAACATTGTTCTCTAATCACTGTCCCGGCATTTTAGTTCAATTAAACAAAATAGCATTACACTTGACAGCCGCAATTTTCAGCTACCATGGACTTTAAAAAATGTTTAGAAAGCATTAAATGTAAATGGTAAATGGTGAAGGATAATGAATATACTTTACAGCTTAAACTTATCTAACTCTATTACACTTTGTTTATTGTAACTCTGTAGCATAACAGTGGTAAACGATTATTATACACTGGTGTGATTTCGGGAAAATGTTCATCCTAACGGCTTTTTAGTACAAGCAAATAGTTATGCTAACTTACCTATTTCGAGTACGCTGAATTTATTGTTTGCTCTACCACGGTTGTGTTTTTAGTCCCTGTTCTTAAAAAATCAAATTCAAAATGGCCGCCATTGTTTTGTTTGTTTGCTTCAATTCTCCCATAGGCAAGAATAAACATCTCTTTTAAAGTTATGGTTATTTTAGTCTGCTGTAGTGTGAACGAGATGAATGAATGGACATGAAAGATAAATATAATATGGTAGCCATCTTGGATTTAAAAATGTCTGCCAATTTTCTTTGTTTCTATATACTGAATAATATGTAAAGAAGGCTTTTGAGTAGGCTTGCTTTCTTTTATTACAATAAGTATAAGTGCAGTGATACTAATTAAAACTGACAAGGGCAAACTTAGAGAACCATCCATTAAAACTACAAACTTTACGTTGCAAAAACTTCACAGTTTATAGCAAAATAAAAGAGAATCATTTTTGCGTTGTCATTTAGATGCTATTTTCACATTTCCAAGCATTCAAAAAATGTTCTTTTCAACTACTGCAATGATTTTATTATCTCCACCGAAAAAGCGGCGGGGGATATAGAAATAGTTCCCGTCCGTCCGTCCGACCTTCCGTCCGTCCTTCTGTCCGACATTTTTGTCCGGAGCATATCTCAAAAAGTATTTGAGGTATCAACTTGAACCTTCATAGGTAATTAGACCTTATTGAGGAGGAGTGCAGTGCACAAGATTGATAACTCTTCCCTGCATATTTTTGAGTTATTGCCCTTTGTTATCTTTCAAAATTAATTTTTGTCCAGAGCATTACTCAAAAAGCCTTTGAGATATAAACATGAAACTTCATAGGTGCATAGATCTCACTCAGGAGGTGTGTAGTACACAAAAATGATAACTCTACCTTTCATAATTCTTGTGTTAATGCCCTTTGTTATTTTTCATACTTAATTTTTCACTTGACTGGAGCATAACTGAAAGAGTGTTTGAGATGTCAACATGAAATGTCACAGGTGGATAGATCTTATTGAGGAAGAATGCTGTTCGCAAGAATGATAACTCTTCGTTATACAATTTTTGAGTTATTGCCCTTTGTTCTTTTTCATACTTTTTTGTCCGGAGCTTATCTCAAAAAGTATATGAGGTATTAACTTGAAACTTCATAGGTGGATGGATTTTATTGAGGAGGAGTGCAGCACACAAGAATGATAACTGTACCCTGCATAAGTTTTGAATGAATACCCTTTGTTATTTTTCAAAATTAATTTTTGTCCATAGAATAACTCAAAAAGCCTTTGAGATATCAACATGAAACTTCATAGGTGCATAGATCTCACTCAGAAGGTGTGCAGTGCACAAGAATGATAACTCTACCTTTCATTGTGTTTGGGTTATTGCCCTTTGTTATTTTTCATATTTAATTTTTCACCTGAGTGGAGCATAAGCCAAAAGTGTTTGAGATGTCAACATGAAATGTCATAGGTGAATAGATCTTATTGAGGATGAATGCTGTGCACAAGAATGATAACTCTTCCCTATACAATTTTTGAGTTATTGCCCTTTGTTATTTTTCATACTTTTTTGTCCGGAGCTTATCTAAAAAGTATTTTAGGTATCAGCTTGAAACTGAAAGGTGGATGGATCTCATTGAGGAGGAGTGAAGTGCACAAGAATGATAACTCTACCCTGCATAATTTTTGAGTTATTGCACTTTGTTATTTTTCAAAATTAATTTTTGTCCAGAGCATAACTCAAAAGGCCTTTGATATATCAATATGAAACTTCAGAGGTGCATAGATCACACTCAGGAGGTATTCAGTGCACAAGAATGATAACTTTACCTTTCATAATTTTTAGTTATTGCCCTTTGTTATTTTTCATACTTAATTTTGCACCTGAGTAGAGTATAACTCAAAAGTGTTTTAGATGTCAACATGTAATCTCATAGGCGGATAGATCTTATTAAGGAATGATGTGCTCAAAAATGATAACTCTTCCCTATATAATTTTTGAGTGATTGTCCTTTGTTCTTTTTCATATTATGTCGTCCGGAGCTTATCTCAAAAAATATTTGAGGTATCAACTTGAAACTTGGATAGATTTTACTGAGGAGGGGTGCAGCACACAATAATGATAACCTACCCTGCATTATTTTTCAGTTATTGCCCTTTGTTATTTCCAGCCATCAGTATTCACATAGGTTTCAAATCTGTAATCACTTCAGCCATCAGTTTTCATTACCAAAAGACCTCTTAAAATTGAATTATTCTGCTCTACTGCATGTACATTCTTCTAATGAGCAATCACATTCGGCGGGGGATGGCCATATTGACATGGTTCTTGTTTTAATTAGATTATATCGCCCAAAGGGAAGCCTGTACAATTGCCTATCCGCCTGACTATCCGTTTGATCTTATTCGTGTACCAGTAAGGTATATTGGACGATTTCCAAGTTGGCGTTAGATTAATTCCGTATTCGCATTGGTGGCATAAAGGCTAGCTGATTTTGCAGTTCGAAAGAATGATAAAGGTCACAAACACCCGTGCACGTAAACTCAGTAAGAACATATTTGTCTGTCTGTTTTAAGTCCCGTCCATCACTGTCATTTTTGGTTGGATTTTTGAATAAATTGCACGAATATGTGGCACATTCAGATAATGTCACAAACTAGTCCAAGGTTCGAAGCTTCAAGTAAGACTTAAAATTGCTTGAAAAACTTTGTCCAGTTTAGTGTTCCTTCATTCATAGTTGAATTTTGAAATAATTTAACATAACCACGCGGCTTAAAATATATGAGAGCATGTACTTTGTATTATTACTTGTCCTTCAAACAGGGAAAGTGTTTTGATATCAAACAGAAATGATATTTTTTATGTTAATTGCGCAAGAACATTGTACTAGGACATGTTGTACATGAGAGCCAGTTCAATAGCCCACAGAAAGACAATTTTGTTTAAAATCTTTAGTGGTAGATCTGATTAACAATTTTTCATTCACCAATCGATTAATATAATAGCATTTTCAAAATATATTAAGAATCGCCATTCAGGTGGGGTATTCGAAACATATTTTTTCATAAAATATACTCATTCTTGAACAGTTCATCTAATGTTTCTTCTTGATAGTTTGTAATCCATAAAAGACTACAGACTTGTTTAGATGAAAATAATATCACATTTCTATATATGGGTTACCGACAAAAACAGGGCCCGTAGACGCCGCATTTGAGGACTTATGTCGTCCATTTTGTTATCATGAGGTATTAAATCCTCTGTTTTATTTGGCAATGGTAGGTGGTGTAAGTACAAATGTTCCAATCTTGTTAATTGTATATGTCGCCTTCCTAGAACGACAATAACTTAATTACCTTAAATGTGCAATATGAAAAGGTCATGACATAGATACCTGCTATAGACCTATGTTATATGGTTCTCTGTATTATTCATTTTCCGTAAGATATTACAAGTCCGCCGGCTCTTTCTTGTTCAATAAAACCATTGTTTACGATTCATTTTTTCCAAAGACAAAGATCATAGAGCTTAAAATGGCATTTGCATTTCTTTAAGTTAACCAGTATTTCAATTATGGTAGATGATCTGATTTTGTAACCGTGCAGATATATAAATCTGGGCATGTTAAGCGTTATTCACTGAAATCAAGCTCCTTGTTAAATACGACACTATATAAAATTGAATACAACAAAAACTGATACATATAAAAAAAAGAAACCAAAAACCGAAATAATGTTTTACTGTTGGCTCAGGTTGACAGAAAGAATGTATAAACAAATTTCACAATTTCAATGTTTAAATGTTGATTTCTGCTTACGCCTGAGTAATTAGCCTGCAACATTTTCAATTTTGCCGTTTTGGGCATTCGTCAGGGATTCTGATTTTTTCTATTTTGAACCGTGTTGTTCTTTGTTGTTGCAATTTCATGCGAGCACAGACGCATAGAATCTAGCCTGTGAAGATGAAAGTATTGGCATACTGAATTTTACTTTGTCATTTCAAATTGTAAAATGACTTCATTGTCCATTAAGGTTAACACACATATTATTTTATCAAAATTAAATTTAATTTTCTTTTTTGTGATAAAGATCCCTTTGTTTAAAAGCACCCCACTTATATATTTTAGAAAAGTGTGTCCATTTTGAAAGATCGCCATCATTGTAGTCAATAAGTAAATCATGTTTAATTATCAGCCAATCATTTATAAAAAGACTCTCAAATTTTATTTCATGTGGTTTAACTGGAAAATGTTACGTTATAAGTATAATTATAAAGTAAATAGTAAAGGTCAATGGCGGCCATGTTTATTTGTCCATTTGAAGGCCAAGGACTTCGAGTTCAGTCGTATTAGGGCAAAAATGGATTTAGGGATTCAGCGTACCTGAATTATAAAAAAAGATTGACTACCTGCTTGTACTAAAAGAAAATGTCATTAAACTCTAAACCCGTCTACCTGAAGTTTTCATCCTCCACTAAAGTTAGAAAGTTACCTTATGCCTTTAGAGTGTTAGTGAGACTAACAAACAAAAGCCTTTAACAATAATCAGTGGACTTGAATGACTTAATATAATTGATTTCATACTTCAAGTTTTGACCGAACTTATATTAGAAAACAAAACAAAAACATATGAAGTTGCAGTTTTCTGATAGTTGTAGATTCTGTAATAAATATTAGATCAAAGTAGATTTAAGATTAACAAAGTATGACATTGCTCACAAAACACATCCCCCGAGTAATAAAGCGCTATCTTTCTTTTTTTATTGTTCTAATAAATTCCCATATACATGTACATATTTTGAGTTGTGCTGATAATGCTGTTGGTGTTTTTGTGTTTTGTTTTTATTTGTAGGTATGGCGTATAAAATGTTAATCATTGAATGGAACAAATTATATTGATAATATAACTCATCCTTTTTTTTTAGGTTTTATTATTTTTTATAAAAAAGCAGATAATAGGCAGTATAACAAGGAGTCAGCTGCAGAGAAAGAGGTACGATAATATTATATACAGGATAATTGCTTTAAATTTCCGAAAAGATGATAATGTTATATCCAATTTATAATGTAATTAATTGCCAGTTTCATTTTTTTAAATATGTCTTTGTACGTCTTCACTGTAGTATTTATGATCACGTTTAAAAATTCCATTTTGTTTAGTTCCGCCCATTGTCTTTCAGTTTAGGACACACATTTATTTTTACTCAGGGAACATATGTCGCTTTTCATGGAGCAGCTTCAAGTACGAAAGTTACACATTAAAAGTCCATGATAAACGCTGTATGAATTTTCACCATTTCATGTTTAAATGTTGAATTCTTCTTAAGCCGGTGCTAGGGGACGTGGGTGGTAGTTTGCACTCGACAGTCCATAACACACGCTCTGACGACAAACCGAATGACTCTCATTATATGAAGTCGAAAAATATATTATATTACAGTCATTTGAAGTTACATTTTGCAATTATTACAAAATAAGCTTGTATATGTATGATGAAAAGTAAATGAATCATATGTATGACATTTCTGATTAAAGGTAAGTGATATGAAATACATTGCTAATATTCTCGCGTAAAATATGAATGTCTAAACATTTGAAAATAACGTTTGCGTAAAAGCGCCATCTGTGAAATACATGAACAACTTGAATGTTACTCAGAACCAATATGGTCATCATTGTCCATCCATCTGTAAAAAAGTTTGAGAAATCATAAAAATATATTATAATCGCTAAAGCATATGATTCTATTATATACTTTTATTTGCCTAAAATAATATAAGGAGGGGAACCTAAGATGTTCCTCCACCAGTTAAGCTGGAAAGGTGCCATATGACATCTATGTTGATGTTTAAACGACAAATTACTAATTCTCGACAAAAATGTTGTATTAGTTATTGCAAGGGTGATAACGCGTGGGACATCATTTGGTTGACTTTGACTGAGCATCATTACGAGACCATACAAGCTAGCACACCACATTAATGTAAGCCACAGCTTCGAATGGACAGGAAGGATTTCTTGGATATAGTGGATATTCTGGATTTAAATGACTGGTTGTCTTTAAAGAGCATTTTCGACATGAAATTTGTTTTCGTGACATCTAATATGATCACTGTTAAATTTGGAAACATGGCAAGAAATCACATGCTGTTGATTATAGATGTCAAGGCCGCCATTTTGTGTAAACATTGCTTTTAAACAGCATTCACGGTAAAAACAAGTCATTTTACAAGGGGGGGGGGTACAATCTTATAGCAGTAACAAAAAACCTACAAGGTTGTGCTATATTTTGCATGTATAGGAAGTTTCTAAAGCAGGGTATATTTGCAGGTATTTTTTGCCAGAGGGACGAAATATGTTGTTTGAGGTCTCGGGCCACTGTTTTGGGCTTCAACGGAATTTTTTGACTGCCTGCCTATTGCAGATGGGATAATTTCTTTGTAGATTTGCAATCTTATGTCATATATCTTCTCAACAAAATGTGTTTTCTTTTTCCAGGTTGTATAGTTTGGTATCAGAATTATTAGACGTAGGACTTTGGCGGCAGTAACTTGAAATTAACTGTGGAGTGCTACCTAAACATTTAACAATAGAATTTTAAAGAAGATTTCAGAATTCTTTTCAATATTCATTTAATTAAGCTGGTATAAAATCGTTTTTGATATATATTTGTTTGAAAATATGTTTATGAGGAATCAACTTTTTTTGAGTTTTTAGAATGGGATCTTGTGTCATTCAATTTACAATCAAAATTTATAACAATAATTATGATCACAAAGATAAATATTTGTAGGCGTTGAGGTTAGTTAAAATGATTTATGAAGAATGCACCATTTCGAAAGAAATATTATTGAAAGTAGAAATTCATTATGGGCCAGACAAATGTTACATTCATTTTTCTTTTCTTCCTGTTTGTTGTGATGTTAAAATTTGCAAAATTACGGAGAAATGATGGTGAATTAACTGTATTTGTTTTTGATATTGATTGCTAGCCTAATCCCCCGTCGATCTTCTTTTTATGTCAAATGTCATGTATTTACGCATTCAATCACGCCTTAAACTATTTTTATTATTTCGTGGTCAAACAAGGTAAACTATTAACTTATATTTTAAGTATTTACCTTAACAATATATTCATCTAAATCAACGGGATCTTTAATATATCATTCTTTTCAAAACTGGCTTTCGCATTATTCTTTATTTACAAATTTACGCCGATTCACTCTTTGAAAGATATTGGTGTAAATATGTTTACAGTAGTATTAAAATATATGTAAATGTAAAATTACTAACCCCTAATTAGGGCTATTATTGACCCCAGGTGATATTGTCCAACAATACTGACCTGTCACTCTTGCATTTGACCTTATACTCGATAAATTGAAGTGCAAGGTCAACATTGATCAATATTGAAAATATTTTTCTTTTCTTGGTTTGTGTAAATTATTACAGTTGACCAATACGATAGAAGCTGTAGCTAACAGCCTTGCGGTTTGGACAAAATATTATTAACAGATATTGAATTTTGATTTTGCTTGATATAATAAGCGGATGAAGGCCTCATAAATTGAACATATTTGGCAAATATGATCAATTCAAATGCACAAGAGAAAATGCCTTTATTTAGGAAATTGTTAATAGGCATACGACATTATAACAGGAGGTACATGTCGCTCATTCCGATCTCTTAGGGTCAATTGTACAACAGCTATGAGTAAATAAAAATGCCAAGGTTCTTTGCAATAATTTACCATTGTTTTCGGTAGCGTCTAATATGCAGCGCACAAATTATCAACAATATTACTGCCACTACGAAGACAACAGCTCCCAAGACTGGTCCAACAATATTTAGATAGTCTTCTGAAATCAGAATTATGCATTTATATTATATATGAGGTCAGACGTTATTTATTTAGAATAGTGCTACATTTGACGTGAAAGATGACATCACTTGTATGAGATTAACATTTCGTTCTATCAAGAGTCGAATATGATTTTTATATACTCATTATTTCAAACATTGTGTTCTTTTTATAATTGATCAGATTTGCGCAAGTGGACCCAAACTTTGTTTAGGCGAAACTGAAACAAGAACTGTTATTTTACGGTTAAAAAGTATCTGATGACTAAAAAATATTATGTTAATACAGTTCATTCAATACTGTGAATTAAAATAGTTAATATATATGCTAAATATTTTAAATGGTGTTACCTTTGATACTTTCTTCATACGTATTTCTGAAAATTAAAAAGAAATTGTAAAACAAAAAGAATTAAAGCGTTATACTGGCAACAGACAAACTATATCCTAAGCCCTTGTACAAAAATGAAATATGATATGAAGGTATAAATGCAATTTTCACATAAAAGTACACTTATGTTTTACCGACAAATTGGCTTGTTGCCAACAACTTGACAACGACTATTCTTGTCACACTGTCCTGCAAAAAGTTCCCGTAGGTAACATGGGTCTGCATGTGTTGGTAATACTGGAAAATAATATACAGCCTTAGTATAAATAGTTCGTTATTTCTCCGTACAATGTGTGTTGTATAAATCATATATAATACAACTGTTGCTCAAGTCGTTAACTTCAAGTTAAGCAATACCGAAATATGCGTTTATACTTCGTACTAGTGAATATAAATATAAACATTTGATCTTTAAGATATGAAAAGCAAAATCATCAAAGAAAGGACTGCGTTCAACGAACGCAACCCACACACGACATAATAACACAAGTTATCCTTCATATACATAAGAATCTATACCGGGTTGTAACGCTATTGAGAAAATAATTGTGAAAACATAACTGATTACGATTTTCTGTGGCCAATTCTAAAGGTTCAAGATGAATATATACAGTAATATAAGATGCGATTTTTACCTAGACATGTTCATAACGAAAGTTAAATAATTTTATTCGGGTAAGGAATAAACAAGATTGCATTTGAGAAAAATACTATACCACCGCATTAACACAACACTAAATAGTATTGTAGGAAAAGTTTTTTTTTTGTTTCTATACAATTGAAGATTGTCATAATGCATAGATCCCTGACCTATCTTATTCTTATTATCGGATTAGTGGTTAAATATATTGTTAATCCAATAAAAGATCACAGTAGGAATATATCAATGCATTTGAGTCTAGTGGATTTGGTGGTGAAGGTCATATATCACACAGCCTAAATTTCATGACCACATCAAAGGACAACACAGTAAGACACTTTGTCAAAATCTAGGTCAGCTGATATCAAAGTTCACTTAACATCTTAATCCGTGCACATGGTTCAAATTTCATATCTGTACAACAAATGACAAGAAAGTAGGCGACATCATCAAAATCTAGGTCACCTGATATCAAAGTTCAACTTTACAACTGAAACTGTGCACATCAACACGGACTAATTTTGACACTAGAGGCAAAATTTGAACAACTTTGGTAGAGTACCTATAGATGATATCATTTAACAAATATTAAAGCTCTAAGCCTAGGACCTTCAGACAATAAGATTTTTTGTTTATTTACTATATGTATATATTGAAAATCAATGACTCCCGGGGCGGGGGCAATTTTGACTACCAGGTCTATAATTTGAACAATCTTGCTAGAGGTTCACTACACAATGTTTCATGTAAAATATCTAACCTCTTGAATTTGTCAATTGCTAGAAGATTTTTTTACGTTTTAACTATTAAGTTTTACTATATACATATAAAGAAAACCAATGATCCCTGGGGTGGGGCCGATTTTGACCCCAGGAATAAATTTTGAACAATCTGGGTAGAGGTCTATCGCACAGTGCCTTATGCAAAATATCTAAGCTCTAGGCCTTTTGGTTTTTACAAGAAGATTTTTTAAATTTATTCTTATAATTCGTATTTCGGTTGCCATGGCAACCATATTTCTGCATGGAATGAAATTCTTTAAACTTTTGAAGTCCTTTACCAAAGGATCAATCCTGCCAAGTTTGGTTGAAATTGGACTGGTGGTTTCTCACAAGAAGACTTTTTTAAGTTCACTATATAATCTAAAGAACACACACACGCACACAAACGCACACCAACACACACACACACACACACACAGGTGAATTGCTATATACCACCACATCGCAGATGCTGCGGTGGCATAAAAAAAGGAACATGTTGAGACATGATTTAAATCTTTATCACAAAATACGTAAAAGTACATTGTTTTGGCAATATTTCATTTGCCTGTATATTTTTAAAATCGATATAGAACAGTAAGTTAAGGACACAACAGCTACATGATAAGAAAAGAATAATTATTATAGTAAGTGCAATTTTTGACATGGTCGGGTTTAGTAAGATGAAAACGTCTAATTAGAACCATATGATAGAAAAATCATGTTTTGACATAAACACGGACATGTTTTATATGCCCATTAAAACAAAAAGTAATCGGTCATATTTTCAAAAGTTAAAAGATCAAATAAATTTATGGGAAATACTCGGTTTGACGGAAACAGGACGTCCGCCAATGTCAAGGCTTCCTTCTTCATCTAGATCCATAATTGCCTGAACAACAGTATCAGCTACCAAAGTCTGATTTTCCTTGTCATCAATAACGACTGTGTAATCTACAATAATACTTCCGGCTCTGTTAAAACAAATGAATTGATAAATGTGTGCAGCCAATTAGAATCATTTGTATTTTTAGTTGTGATGAATCAATAAAAAGACAAAATAACATCATGGATGTTTATTTTACATTTTTAAAGTTTAATTTCAAATTTTGTCATTGTTCCAATGGAAATTATTGTATTGATTCAAATGAACTTCAGTGTTCCGTATTTTATTTTTGTTTTTTATTTATTTATGTTTTGAAAAAGACTTACTAGTATTCTACAATAAACATTAGAATTAACAAGAGAAATATCTGTATATTTATGAGGTTTCGCAATGCGTTTGTTCAAGCGTTCTCTTTTAATCTGCATTATAATCTAATATATTTTTATTGTAACACGATAAAATAAAAAAGATACACGTCATAGAAGTCATATATAGGTTATACCCTCTGAAATATCGCATTTATTACATTTATGTGACAAATTCCATTTACTGAAATAGATAAAGTTTTACCAAATTTATTATCAGAATGAAGCTAAGTTGCCCCTTACTTGGTTTCATTGTTGTTTCATTTTTATGGTCCATATCAACGCATAAAGTGTAGAGAGTCTCCCCTTTGCCCGAAATTTATATCGTACAAACTGGAAAAACTGTATGTTCATTATTCCCATCATTAATACCTTTAATAAATCCATATTTATGTTCTTGTTATCTTGTATAAATAAAACAGGAGCATATGCAACTAACCTTATACTGTTGACATAAACGTAAACAGAAGCTTTAGTTGCCGTTCTGAAGTATCTTTCCAACTGGAAAAAAGGCAATTACCGTTACGTTTCGCACAGAAATGAAGAAGCGGAAAGGATACTTGCCGCATTATGTATTATAAGGGAATGCACGTTTGATTATATTAAACAAGTATGCTTTTACAAAAAAGAAATAATGCAAATCATATTAATGTATTCCAATTGCGCAAAAATATACATTCATATCTTTTTTTGTATTATATCTTTAACTTTTTACTGGTGCAAGGACTTTATTCATGACAAGAAAATAAACTTTGGTATAAAATACTAGAACACTTGATTAATTAAAGTAGTTTGATGCACCAACACATGTGAAAAAAAGAAGAAATGTGTATGAAGTGACTATAAAATGTATGTTAACCAACAATTTAAACATTTAGTTAGAGTTTTAATATTACTGTTTTCCTTATTTCTGTATATAAAAAGTAGTTTCTTAAAGATTTTTCACTTCCTACAGAGAGGCGAATAGATGAAGATACCACTTGTTCACTCACATCTGTAAAAAACAAGATAAATGCAATGACATTAAGGTATTAGAACCCTAATGGGCACTATAAAGAACTGAAAAATTGACATCATAGGTCAGATGTATACCTTAAAGTACACCTGTATGCAAAATTTAAACAAAGTTTACCGTACGGAAATCAAGTTATGGCCACTTTTCTGAACTCAAGCTAGGATGTTATGAGGGCCCTTTTTTAGAAATGAGGAACCTTTAAATAATCTGCAATAACTTTCTAATGAAAAATGTTTTCCCATTAATTTTTGGTTAGAAACAAATAGTACCATTCAGCTAACAACCCACATAAGCAAAATTATGGTTTTCTACATAAAATTTATGAAATCTGTATAAAAATGTTACCCTACCCCACCCATTTTACCACGTGTCTGACCATTTTTCTACTTAGGGAGCTTAATTTAAAACATTCTTAAAATTTACCCAAATGAGTGCCTGTTTTCAAAGTTTCCCTAAATTTTAAAAAAAGTATATTGGTTGATCTTGTAAAATATGAAATACTTTTTACCGTCTAGTTTTGATGATATTACACTTTGAAAATATCAGGTATCATATTTATTAATAGATTTAGCATAATTTAGCCAATAAATACCTATATAAATAAAAAAATCAAAATTAAACAATTTTTTCTTTCCAAATGGGACATGAGAGATACATAAATAATGTTAAAAGAAAAAAAAGAAAGAAAAAAAAAGTTGACCCTTCTGAGGATTGAACCCATGGCCCTCATTTTCAATGTAGTTAACAGTAGTTCTAGCCTATTTGAATACTCTTCAACACGGAGGTAATGCATTAGGGTGCTAATACCTTAATTTATGCTGATGTTACGACTTCAAATTGCTCAATGGTTGATATAATGTTATTCTAATTCGTTTA
Source organism: Ruditapes philippinarum (assembly GCF_026571515.1). Taxonomy (NCBI): domain Eukaryota; kingdom Metazoa; phylum Mollusca; class Bivalvia; order Venerida; family Veneridae; genus Ruditapes; species Ruditapes philippinarum. Next base: position 109,932 of record NW_026859473.1, read on the forward strand.
TTGTTATAACAAGAGCATAACTTGAGACTCGTTCATATAAAACAGTTTGGTCGAGACCCGTTGGTGTCTTCATAGAGTGTTTTGAACTGTGCTTTTACTTATCAGATTTACTCAATATTATTACTAAGAAACGACAAGTTTTCAATACTTACAGAGACCTATTTAGTCCCTTTGTTATACTTTCGTTTATAAACTTTAAAATGCTCGGGAGAACAGTTTATGTTTACATGTTTAAAATGCTACGGTGATGGCTGATACATTTGCACGAAGTAGGGAATCTAAATTTCAACTTGGTACATTTTTGTTTTGTTTTTGTTAATGGGCCATATACTTGTTAAAGATAACATGACAAAATATTAAAAATTTCCTACGCATCTAATGATCATTATATTACGTTTATTTTGAAAAGGTTTAATTTTGCCGACAACATTTCCTACATCTGTTTTACCAGTAATATGCATGAACCTATTCTTCGTCATCTTAATATACGAGGGTTGTCCAAACAATTCGTGCACTGCTGTTATTGTCGTGAGAGTTATTGATAAAAAACATGAATTATCAATCACTTAAAGGGGAATTCTATCTCAATAAAGAAAACAAAAGAAAAAGCCGTGTAAGCGGCATGTCGTGCAAACGAATCGTCATGCGGTTACCTTGGTAATGCAATACCAGCGCACGACAAAAAAATGTTAGTTCATGATGCATTACAGTATCCATTAAACACTACATATAAAAGTCACAATTCAGAGCAAAGTGTGTGTACGTATTCCTAACGTCACTAGAAAATATGACGTCATTTACCCTTTTATAACGGTCGTAAACAAACATTTCTGTATGGTCTTCAATACTGTCATTACGGGGAAATGCCAGTCACAAAACTTCTGGAAATACGGACGATCATAAAATTTTGCGCAAGTATTTGTAAAACACCGAGAGATACCTCCAAAGAACTTAAAATGGCAAACGGGACCAGTTCAGTGTCACGAAGACTGATTTTAAAATGGCACAAAAGCTCTATAGAGGCGCAAGAGCCGGTAGACGATGACTAGAGATCAGGTAGACGCCCGTCCGTAATGCCGGCACATATGACCAAAGTTGTCAAATATATTCGAGCACTGGTCGAATAGGACCAGGAATATGTTACATGCACCTTGCATAAGAACAGTAAACACTACAAAATTCTTTTCATCAATCATTCCTCTATTGACAGTAAAACAAATTATGACATAAAAAGCAAATACCTTTTTACAAGCAACACAAAATTATTTACAATCACAGTAATGAACGAACCCAATTTTTTGTCGTGCGCTGGAATTGCGTTACTACGGTTCTTTTTCACGAAACGCCGGTAACAAGGCTCTTTCTCTTTTTTTTCTTATTCCAAGCAGATTTCCCATTCAAGTGATATATATTTCATGTTTTTATATCAATAACTCTCAAAGCAATAACTGCAGTGCACGGATTTGTTGGACAACCCTTGTATAATAAATTAATAATAGTTAATATAACGACATCTCGATACGGACACAAAAGACGCATGCTAAACTCGAATTTGATTAAAAAAGAAAGTTAGTTTTTATACCTTTACATGTTAAACCGTCCTCATTCAAAAGTCGTTTCTGTTCACAAACACATTTGTATGTTCCATCGAAGTTGATACACTTCTCTTCACATTTACCATTATGGTCTGCACATTCGTTTATATCGAAACATGAAACCAAATCAAAGTCAAGATTGTACCCGTCTTGACATATACATTTGAATGATCCGTCAAGATTTTCACATTTGTGTTTACAGCCACCATTTTTATCAAGACATTCATTAATGTCGATGCATTCCTTTTTGTTTACATGTAGTATATATCCGTCGGTGCATGAACAACTGAAAGACCCATTAACATTGATGCATACCTGACCGCAACCACCATTATCAGCAAGGCATTCGTTTATGTCAACACATGTCTTTTTGTCATCATGTAAACTATACCCGTCGCTACAGGAACAGATGAATGAGCCATCAATGTTGGTGCAAATAAGTTCGCAACCACCGTTGTTATCAAGACATTCGTTATTATCGATACATGATCGACTGTCAGTATGTAAGTCGAACCCGTCGTTACAGGAACACAAGAAAGAACCTTCCGTGTTGCTACATGTGTGAAGACAACCACCGTTATTGTTGAGGCATTCGTTCATATCGATACAGGTCCTGTCATTTTCATGTAAATTATATCCGTCCTTACAGGTGCAGGTAAAATGTCCATTTGTGTTGTTACACATGTGATCACAGCCCCCGTTGTCTTTAAGGCATTCATCAATATCGAAACATGTCCTGTTATTTTTATGTAAACTATACCCGTCCTTACAAGAGCAGACAAACGAGCCGTCCTTGTTGCTGCAGGCGTGATCACAACCACCATTGTTACTTAGACATTCATTAATATCTATGCATGTTCTATTATTTCCATCTAAACTGTACCCGTCGTTACAGGAACAGCTAAACGAGCCATCGAAATTGTTACATATTTGATCACAGCCAACGTTACCGTCAGTACATTCGTTTATATCGACACATGTTCTATTATGTTCATGTACACTAAATCCGTCCTTACAAAAACAGGTAAACGAGCCGTCTGTGTTGCTGCATTTGTGATTACAACCCCCATTATCCACGATACATTCGTCAATATCGATACATGTTCTCTCATTTCCTAGTAATTCAAATCCGTCGGTACAGGAACAGATATATGAACCATCCGTGTTGGTGCACACATGACTGCAACCACCGTTGTTGACGAGGCATTCATCAATGTCGACGCATGTTATGTTGTTTCCATTTAAATCATACCCATTGTTACATGAACAGTTAAATGAACAATCTGTGTTGATACATATGTGATTACAATCACCGTTGTTTACGAGGCATTCATCAATGTCGACACATGTTCCATTGTTTCCATTTAAATGGTATCCGGTGTAACATAAACAGATGTATGAACCATCCGTATTGCTACAAGTGTGATTACAACCACCATTGTATTTCAGGCATTCATTTATATCAACACATGTTCTCTTATCGTCTTGTAAAGAATACCCATCATTACAGGAACAGGTGAATGAACCAACTGTGTTGTTACAGATCTGATTGCAACCAAAAGGGTTTTGGTCCGCACTACATTCATTAATATCTTTTTAAAAATAATAAAATGAAGAAATATTACCAATTATTTTGTAAGTAAAATAGTCCATTAATAATTCTCATATAGGATATTCATATTCACTGGGTGTTGTATCAAAATTCACGGGACTGAATTGGATTTTCCCAGCAAAAAATGGGTTTGGACCCCATATTCAATGATAAATTCCCCGGGTAGATTTTTTAATTTAGGGCGTGTTAATTAAAAAAAAGTGCTACACCGCAATGATGAGTATAAATTTGGGAATTTTTTTTGTTTTGCCCCAGAAAATAAAACGCCAAACACGTGCGTCTTTTTTCCCCCCCCGCTTCAACCAGGAAAAATTTTGGGACATGTATATAAGGTTGAAATTTTTTGGTGATTTTTTTAATTAGCCTTTTCCTTTTAAAATAAAACAATTATTGACAGTTAAAGCCACGGGAAATATAAGGGTTGATATTCAGAGCCCAAAAAACAATTTTACCTCGGCAAATCACCTCGGCAAGTGTCATCTGCCTTTTGGAATATCACATCTTTATAAAATTTGAACCCACTAGTCAATAATTGATGCATAAAAAAAAAAATTTTTGTTAAAAGTTAAAGGAACATAAAAATTGTTTTTATTTATAAATTAGTGAAAATTTTAAAAAAAGTACTTGTTATAATTTGTTTCAATTACTTTTTTACTTTAAAAACCCCCACAATTTTTACAATAATTGCTTCTAAATACTTAAAACCCGATTGTAAAATGTTGATGTTTTAAAATAAAAATTTGTTTAAAGTTTGTTTATTTCCCCTAAAACATGAAATTTCCCAAATTTTTAATCAAAAAAAAATTTTCCTTCAAAGCAGGAGCACATGTATGCCCCTTATCGTTGTTTGATAACAAGTGTGAACATTTTTTCCACCATTTTTAATTTTTAAACATCTGTGTTATAAAATTGAAAAATAATTAACAAAAAATATGGTATGATCCTTTAAAACAAAAAACAGTTTTAAAATTTTAAAATTGTTACCCCAAATTAAAAAAAAGAATTTTTTTTATTTAGAAACAAATTTTTGGGGAACTATTACATCGTTACAGTCCCATAAAAACGGGTATTGTTTTTGCACACGAAATTTTTAAATTTTTGGGGTTTAACCCCAAATAGAGAATTAATAAGATTTGAAAAGAATAAGATTCCCATTTTGTTATATATTGTGATTTTGTAAACATAAACACAACATGTTTTTATTTTAAGTACAAAAATATAAAGCACCCGGAAGGGGTTTTAATATTAGTCACTCCCCATTCCCACCCAATACAATTGTACTTGTCTTTTAAGAATAAATTTTTCTTTTAACGTTTTAAAACGGTCAGAATTTTGAAACCTTTTTCCTTTGGGATAATCGTTCATTCTTCGGGCCAAAAAAAATAAAAAAAGGTTCCGGAAAAAATCGCCTATACCCATTGCAAATAATGATACATCGCTGCCGTATAAACAGTCTGTTTTGTGAAGTTTTTAAAAAACGTGGGACCCCTTTTAGAAAATAAATTCAAAACTGCCCAAGGGCCTTTTAAATTTGTTAAAGAAAACCCATACTCAAATCGGATGCAGTATAAATTATAGGGGAAGATTCTTTTCTGAAATGTTTGAATCATTTTAAATTTAAAGATCAAGAATTGACTTTTGGATGTTTTTATTTTTGGGAAAATAGTTTCTAATTCTAAAGAACGTACAATTTGGGAAAATAGCTAAAATATGCAGCCCGGGAAGTCTTCGCATTCGGATTCATTGAAAAAAATTTCCCTTGTCATTTTTTTCATCGAGGGTAAACCGGGCTTTTTTGATAATAAATTTGGGTCTAAAACAGATTTCTTTTATCACCCACGCTTTTATTTTAAACACTTCCCGGGCCAAACTTAATTTCAAAAGCATTTGGGATTTTTCAGCAGTCCGTTTTTGTTTTTCATTGATTCCCTTTGTCAATGTCATTATCTGTATATTGTAACCCACACAGCATATTCGTTACTTACCCCGACGCTGTCATTTGTCTTTTTCAGAGGGTTAATTTTACTGTAAACTCTTTTTACTGCCTTTTTAAACTTTTGTAAAAATTCTCCGATGAAAGCTTTCGAACCCATTTCAATTTTTTGCAAAAGGTTTTAAAAAGATCTTGCTTTAAAAGCTTTTGTACAATGTTATTTTTAAAAACTTTTTCCCTATTTTAATTCACTCTACTTTCCAAAATTTCACTCTCGTTGATCCACGAAAGCCCCCTGATATTTTTACTCAAACAATCTTTTTCATCAAGGTTTTTTAAGGTATTTTTAACATCACCCCGATTCCCGAATTTTGCGAAGAAACAAATGATTTTTGTGAGGGCTCGAACCCCTATATCTCTACGTTTACGACCGGGGAAAATATTCCCCCAAAAAAGTATCAAATTTTTTTTAAATTTTAAATTTGGGTTCCCCGTGCTGCCTCCCCAAATACTTTTGAATATTTTTAAAAAATTTTATTTTTAATTTAATTTGGGCCCAAGCCGGCTTAAATGCATTCACTTAAATTTGAAACTTCAAATACAGGAAGGATTTTGGTTGACATTTTTTATCAAAACCCACAGTTTTTAACATCTAAATCTTTTTTAAAAAGCCATACTTTTTATGACAAATTAAAGAACTTCAGGGGCCCACCCGCCGAGGGAAAAATTTTAAATTTTAAAGAAATTTTTTGTTCCCTTTTAAAACCCCTTTTGACATCCAGGCCAATATTTGCTAATTCTAAACTTCCTTCTGCCACAACCCAAAACAACACGAGATTTATCTACTACAAACCTGAGCAAACTGAAACAGCTGCTAAAGCAACATCATATGCAAGGCATCGCAACCCTTACAAATATTTTTGCTAAGTTTCTTAGTAAATATTAAGCTGCAGCTCGAATTATCCGAGCAAGCTATATTTGCCAGGAACGCAAAATTGGATCTGGAAAAACTTATCATACAACTTGTGGAATTTGCAGCATGGATAAGGTATCTTTGCAAAACCATACTTTCTTGTTAGCAAATTCTACATTTAATGCCCAACAGGTATGCAAATTTTTTTTGCATGACCTTTATTGTACACAAATTATTGATATCTCGCTGTTCTTTTTTCCAATTTCTGTATTGCCTCATGCAGAGGCCCCTTTGCTTTTTTAAAGGTTTTGTTTTTTTGTTCAAGTTTTTCACAGCTTTGTCAAAAAACAACTTTTTGCAGCTTTTACGTTTGTTCTTTTTGTCAAACCCAATTTTTGTGCTTTATTTAATCCTTTTTGGTTTGAAGTGAGCCCCCCGTTTTGCACTTTAGTTAACCTTTTTGGGGTGTTTTCCCCGATATCACCCGGGAAATAACTTTCTTAAAAAGCATCCAATTTAACTGCTTTAAAAAAGAAGAATTTTCTGTTTTGTACCTGTCGCGATGTTTTTGAAATACTGTTTTGCGGAGGGGGGTTCCCCAATATTTTTTCCATGTTTGTAATCACGGCTTTTTCCTTGCTTTTGCAAAAAAATGGGTTTCAGAAGTTTAAAAAGTCAGTTCATCCCAGTTTTTCCCCACCTCCGCTTCAACGTCTTTTTAGCTAAAAAATGTCCAGTGTTTCCTTCAAAAATAAAAATTTTGGGCCTTTTATCTTATAAAAAGATCTCAGTTACTTTTATCCCTAGTTTTATATGTGCCGCAAATGCAAAGAAAGTTGACGAATTTTTGGGGAAAAGTGCAATGCCAAAACCTGCCCCTTTTCTCATATTTAAAAAATTTTTTTCCAAATTTTTTTTCTTTTGAAACCCTTTCCCCTAGAACTCGCACAGCATTTTCCCCATCCATTTAATTTTCTTAACGGCTTAAAAACGGCTACATCAAAAAAGGGGTTCTCCATTTTGAATATATCAATTCAAAGTCGAATCCAGCAAATTTTTTAAACCCAAAAAAAGGGCCCAGTCTGGGTTGAACTTCAACCCAAAAACCCCGTGTATTTTCCCAAACAGAAGATACAATATTATCATTTAAAATTTTTCGTTTTTATTTCTGACATATCCTCTATCTTTTTTGACTTTGTTTCATCTAGTTTTTTTTTAACAAACTGATTTTTCGTTTTATTTTTTAAAAAATTTCGTTCTATCTTTTAAAACAATAAGTGTTTACCTTATATGTTCTGGGTTTTTTTGTGGTACCATTGATATTTTTGTTTCAGCTCTTTTAGTTTTCCGTAAACAAATCATTTTAAATGTACGGGGTTTTTTTTTGTCTTAATTATTTTTTTAAAGAATTTTTTTATTTTTTACAACAACTGTTTCAATTGTATTTGAAAAAAACCCGGTTCGATTTTTAAAAAATCCTTCGTTAAGTTTTTTCTGGGGGTTTTTGTTTAAGAAATTGCATTTTTTAGTATATTAGTTTCCCTATTACTAAACCGTATTCCTTCAAAAGGATTATTTTTTGGATCTGTTTTCAAAAACAAATGAACAGGGATTTAATAAAGAAATTTCTTTCAAAAAAAGGTATTCCCTTAAAGGGGGTTTAAATTTTCAACCATTACTGAGAGATACAATCCTTCGGGGTTTTTAACCCATCACCACCCCAAATTGGGACACTTAAACCCTTAAAAATGAGATGTTTATGTTTCACACATCTTTATACCCCTTTGTTTTAGCAGACGACAATATCTACAGGGGGGAATGGACTCAATTTTTTACTTAAAAAAAATACTACCTTTCAGTTTTAAAAACTGTTTAAACCCTTTAAATAATTTAAATGAATAAAACTAAAAATAAAACACAAGGCATACTTGAAAAAATAATTTATGTTTAATTCATTTTGATTTTTTGCTGATATCCCTTACTTAAAGAATTTTACCTCCCATAGAAATTTTATGCATTTGCAGTAGATGTAAGCAATGGAAGGGGCACAGAAAGTTCCTTGCCAAAAAAATCAATCGGGAGAACAAGGGTGACAAAAAATAGTTGGATATCGATAAATCCTGTCCACTCCCTTTTACAAACATTGATGTTAATTTTTACAAATTTTAAAAAAGTCAGTTTATTTAGATTAATTCAAAATAAAAAACCCAAACACAACAACAATAAAAAAAAAAAGCAAAAAAAAATTTATCCCTCATCATCATTTCAAACATTTCCCCCATCCAAACCCTCAACAACAACAAAAAAAAACAAAACATCCCAAATTAAAAGCCGAAACCCGTTTATTTTAGCATTTTACAAAAATTTCAGAAACGCACTTTTCAATTTGGGAAAAAAAATATCACCCAAGGGGATCGAAAAGTTTGTGTCCCCTTTATTTTGTGTGGGCCACATCTTCTAAGACAAAATATAGCATTTTTCACATTTGTTTAATGTATTATGAAGATATTTTCCTTTAAATTTTATTTGGAAAACCCCACCATTTTTTTAAAAAACATGCCCCCGAAAAATGCTAACGGCCGGGTGAGCACACAAAATTTTGCGCTTGGACGGGTTCCAGTCCCCTTTCTATACAAGTATCAAAGTGATTGGGCCCCGTTTTATTATAAACAAAGATTTGTGCAAATATTAAATTGACTATATAAAATTATTCATTTTACCCATATGAATAGGAATCATTATTACGTCAATGTTTTGCACGTTATCGGTATATAAAATATTATGCAACTTTTTCAAAGAAGCTTACCGACATCCCGCCCTTAAAAACGATGGTTACTTTGGGAAATTTTTTTAATATTAAAAAAAATTTTTTGGGAGTGTATTTTCACTTTAGATATTTTGGATTGTTTGGCCCCATAACGCTAGGAAAAAGGGTTTTTATTTTCCCTTCCCTTTTTTAAAAGTTTTCGGTTACAACCCTTTTAAAAATTACATAAAATAACATTTTCTGCCCCTGAAATATTATTAAATATTTTAAATATTTTGATTTTGTTATAAAAAAACTGCCGGGGTTATTTTACACAATAACCCTTTTTTTAATTTAATTTTTAAGGGGGGTCCGTGGTCGATGGGTAAATTTGTTGACTTGCCCCCCTAATTGCCCCTTTACCCCCAACAAGGAAATTTTTGATTTTTTTTTTTCATTGGGGGGAAAAAAAATTGAATAAGGGGACTGACGGCGTTTCAATTTAAATTTATTGTTTATTTCCTTTAAAAATATGCATGGAAAAGGGGACCTAGGTCTTCCCCCCAGTTTAAGTCAGGGAAGGGAAAGACATTTTTATCCTTTCTCCCTTCATTTAACGTAAAAAAAATCCCAATTTTAAAAAAAATCAATACAAATTATTATAAATTTTTTTTAAAATTTAATCGATGTACCCGTTTTTTTGACCTACACACATAAAATGTTTTTGTATCCATGATATTTATTAAATTTGAAATAAAAATACGGTTCCCAATTTTATTTTGGGGTGGGACTTACCCATTTGTAATAATTAAAAAAGACATTACATTTAAAAACAGGGAGCATAATTTAAAAACACCAAAGGGTTTTGGGGCGCCCAAAAATTTTTAAACTAAAATAATTGGGAAAAACAGAACAACCACTCACTGTTTGAATGTAGGAACACCAAAATAAATATCAGCGTTTCCTTCAACTGTTTAAAAAGTTTTTTCATTATTTTTCTGATCTCACCCCCTATCCAGAATTACCTTTGGCTGAAAACTTCATAAAAAAAATTTTAAAAAAGTTTTAAAAAACGCAAAGCTTTGATATAAGAGCAAGTTTAAAAAATTTTGGGCTTTAAAATTCATTCACAATCAAATCGGGTTAAAGCTTACCAAGGAAAAATTGTTTGATATTTTTCCTTGACCCCAAAATAATCTGTATAAGATTTTAAAAGGGTTCGTAAATGTGCCCAAAAATTTTAAAAAAAAAAAAGTGAGATCATTTGATTTCCCGACCGGGGAGCACGGGGTTTTTTACTCTACCACCTTACATGTTGAATGCCTGTAAAAATATTTTTGGAAAAAAAAAAAGGAATGGGAATGATAAAAATTTACATTTAAAATCCCTACATTTTAATTTTTAAATTTTTTAAAAGGCGGCCCAAATTTAAATTACTGTATTTCCCTTTTTAAAAAAAAGGGGGCAAAAAACCAAACAGTAATTCGATTTAGATTTATTATTACTAGCTATTTAGAAGGGAGGGAAACCTTTTTTTATCCCCTTTTTTCGTTTTTTTTCGGTTTTTAAAATGATATCAACTAAATCAATAACAAAAAGCGAACTTCTCCTTTTAAATTTTTGGTTTAAAGATAAATGGGATTTGTGTAAGCATACGGGGTAAACATTTTTGTCTTCCCTTTTTCCCGAGTTGTCCAGAAAAGTGTTCGGGAAATTTTCATTATCCCCCCAAAAAATGAAATTTCCGATTCCTCTCGGACGGAAAGGGCAATTTTGTCTATTCTTTAGCGCTTGAAAAATGCCCAAAGTCTAATAACATATCTCGGGAAACCCTCTGGTTTTCATCAAAAACACTGTCCCGCCGTTATGTTGGCAAAAGGGCGACAAAACAAAACAAAATCGTTTTCGAACTAATGGTTTTGGGTAGGGGCTTTACTCCCCGGGAAAATTTTTGAGCTTAAATCCTGTACTAAAAACCCAAATTTCCTGTATAAATGGGTTTTAAAAACTGGGGGCACCGTCCCCCACGACACATCATCCATGTCTTTCCCATAAACGGGGGAGTAGTTTTTTTATTTTTTGAATAGACAATATCTCAGTTCTTGATTTTTTTAAAATCTTAGCCAAAAAAGGAATTGCAGTAAAAAGGCTGGGGAACAATAAAGTATTCATAAAGGAGTCCATACTTATTTAAATCGAATATATCACTTTAACAAGTTCAAAAGCCCGCACAAACATCGTTGTTTTTTCCCCTTTTTCCCCTTTTTTGCTCCTTCAGTCAATTTACAGGACCCATACTTTAACTAAACTCGTTTTATTTCGTTTTTAAACACCTCAAGTCCCTTTTGTTTTTGGGACAAAAGAAAATTTTTTACGTTTTTGCAAAACAACACCGTTGTGTAAAAAAATACGTCTTTTATCAACTGTTGTTTATTTCCAGTGCGTTGTAGAGCTTAAATAGATTTAATTCATTTCCATCTACGCATTGGGCAAGCGTTACAGGGGGAAACACCTTTCGGGAGGAGCTGTCGAGGAAAATTTGAGTGTTTAAAACAGTCTGGGTTTCTTCTTCCCCTTAAAATAAATTTATCAAAAAGCTAGCTAGTTACAAGGTTCACGTTTTATAACCAGCTTATCGAATATTCCCCTTAGTTTAATTTTGTTCCTTTAAAAATTAAAATGATATCAAATTACAAAATTTTCCAATTTTTCCCCCACTTTGGGGTTTTAAAAACAAAATTTTAAGGGTTTTTATTTTTTCCCGCCCTTTTCTGAAAAAACACAATATTTGTAACAATATAGACGATTAAAAACGAAAATTCTTTATACACGTTTTCAAATTTTTCATCGTGTTTTTTAATAAAATTTTTTTCTATTAGTGAATTTTTGCTTTAAAAATTTTTTCAATTTCCCAAATTTAAGCTGATAAATTTTTAAGCAAGTATATTTTTAATATTGAACAACCCTTTTTGATCCATTTGACTTACCTCCAAAACACCCAGAAACCCTTTCCCCGTTAGCTCTCGATTTTTCCCCGAAACCCAAATGCCCGTTTAAAAAAGAACCCTTTTGAGTTTGTGCATTAAAATCTTGACAACCCCCATTTGCAAAAACGGCCCCTAAATATCTAGAAGAACCAATTTTAGATTTAAAAAAGACTGAACTTTATTTGAAACTTATCAAATTTTTAAAAAGCATGGGTTGTTTCTGCCGATTTAAGTAAAGACATTTTAAAAATTATCACCCAAATTTTCAAACTGACAACCTTTTTTGATTCGTGTTTTTCCCTGAGTTGTAAATTGAAACACAAAATGCTATTTACTGTAATTAATGGAATTTTTCACGTTTTAGCAATTTTAAAAGATTAAAAAATTTGTCGAAATTCTATGTTCTTACAACCAAACAGAAATGATTTTTTTAAAAAACATTTTATTTTGGTTTTGTAAAAATTTTAAAGCAATGCAGTGGTTTTTTTCCCACATCTTTCGACACACCCATGTTTTAAAATCTTGCATTTTTCTGTCAGAAATTTTGGGGAACCTTTTGTCTCACTGGGCATAAAAAACAAATTAAACAATTTTTTATAAATTCGGGTTTTCCCTTCTTTAAAATGTTTCAACGCCCAAAAGTTTAAATCAGCAATTTGATCGAATTAAAAAATTGTATTTTTTAGGGGATTTTTCATAGAAATGTTATTTTATAAACGTCTAATTTAGCTTTGATATTTTTAAAAGCCAGCTTGACAAGATTTTTTTACATCAATTTGTTTGGGGGCATGGCCAACCCTTTTTAACCGTTGACGTGTTGAGCTATATAATTTTTAAAATTTTTAGGGTTTTACTAGGGAAAATTTTTAAACCTAAATTGTGATAGTAAATGAAAAAAAAAATTTTAAATTTTGGGTGACAAAACGTTTTTTGTTTAAACCCTAGTTTTAAAAAGGGTTTTAATGGGCAATTTGGGTTTTAACTTTTTTTAAAAAATTAAATTGAAATTGCAAAGGGCGAAATCAATATCCCATGGGTGACGAAAAAATTTGGAAAATTAGAAAAAAACTTTTTGAAAAGGGTTAAAAATTTTCGCCGTCTCTAAGAGCGGCTTATAATGCTTCATAAAATTTGCACGAACGTGAAAATGTTTTCAGAATATGTTTCAAATGATTAAAAAGTATCAGTAAATAATTAACGTGGGGCCTGTTAGAAATTCTGAGGGAATTTTGTAGAGTATGTTTGCCAATTCAGTCAGTCATCAATAAAGCAACACCGATAACTGTATTTTGAAGAGGAATTTGCTCACTACTGTTCGCAAATGTTTGCCGGCGGGAAAACCTTGTGTCACAAGTACACGTGTATTTATTTCAAAACGCCAATCAACACATGTACCCTTTATTCATGCATACAACACCGTTCACAGTTCATCAAACGGTCTGTAATCTTAATATAAGAATTTGCTTCTTTTTTCTATTGACAACATTTGTTAAAAGAAAATGTCAGAAAATACTTAAAGTTCTTCCGTTTTAAATCAATTATAATACAATTTACATTTTCATTAAATAGTCCAGATGAAGTTGATAATTATAGACAGATTTTCGACCCTTTTTTCCTTTTTCGTCTTTGTTTTATTTCTCGCTTTATTTCTGGTGTCCTGATGATTTGATATACACGCTTAAAATTAAGTTCAGTTACATTTTTAGGGGCGTCCGTGGCCGAGTGGTTAAGGTCGTTGACTTCAAACCACTTGCCCCTCACCGCTGTGGGTTCGAATCCCGACAGGGACTTTGGAGTCTTTCATGTGAGGAAGCTATCCAGCTAGCTTACGGAACGTCGGTGGTTCTACTCAGGTGCCCGTTCGTGCCTGAAAAATGCACGGAGGGGCATCTGAGGTCTTCCTCAACCAGTAAAGCTGGAACGTCGCGATATGTCACCTATACTGTGTCAATGTGACGTAAAACCCAAATAAAAAAACAAAACATTTTAGCCTGTTCGCATATCGAATTCATACTTGCAGATGAATGAAGCTATCTGGAACCAATCATGAACACTATGATACTAGTTAGGTTTCAGTGGAAAGGTTTAAGTTAGAAAAATATAACGATCATATATTTATCTGGTAAAAAATGGAAATTCTGATTGGAATTTTATAAACACATCTATTGCACCTTACTCTTATGTTACCGTAAACTATAATATGAAATTGATTTTAAACTGTATGTGACCGAAGGAATTGGTAGTGAAATGTCGAAATGGTAGTGAAATGTCCACAAACATATTTTTGTGGCTAAAACACAATCTTAAATCAATGGCATATAGTTAGATCAAGTGAGGTGTGTATCTCTGTTTTTTAAAATCGTATATTATTTTATAAATGCATACTAACCTTCACAAGAAATACCATCTGTGTTAAGGTTGAAACCACTATTACAACTACACTTAAAGGACCCAACTGTGTTGTCACAAATTTGAGAGCATAATGCGCTTGACTCCATGCATTCGTCTATATCTATATGAATAAAAAAAGTTGTTTTCTCCATTTATAAATGCAAACCTATAACAGAACACTAACGCACACAGGCACATACACACAAATTCAATAAACAGTATATATTTTCATTGGTATGAATGCTTTCAGCATTAACTTAATATAAATTATAAACAAGAAACAAAATACAAAGTTGCATAGAATAATAGTATGTAATAAGCACGTACATAATTTAACAAGTTAAAGCTATTCGTAACAAAGTAATAACATCATAAACTTATAATTATGTATATTGTTAGTAATAAAGATTTATGACTGCTTCGCTGGTCCTAAATTAAACGATTGCTTGCATATAAAGCCCGAGCCCGATCCGCTTGGCGAAAAAATATATTTTAAACCACAGTTTTTACAGGGCATACCATTGCAAGAATTTATGAGGATTTCATAATGCAGCAAACTTACTTTCTGTCAAAAAACATAGAGATTTCTGCAAAACATTTTATCATCCGTGTATTTAGTTTATATAGAATAAAGAAAATAAGAATCCCTAAAGAAAGTTCAACACAACATAATTGAAAAATGTTGCAGGTTCTGTTTGATTGAGCCTGTTCATGGACGGTACTGTAAAGTGCAAACTATCGTCAACGCTCCTAGCACCGGCTTAAGCAGAATTCAACATTTAAACATGAAATGGTAAAATTTTGAATTTAGAACATCCGCAGATGTGTTCATACGGCGGTTATCATGGAACCTTCAACGTGACACTTCCATGCATTCCATAAAAGCCGGCGTAATTGTCCCCAAGTAATAGAAAGCAATGGGTGCCCTTAAACGAGAAAAAAATGGGGCGGAACTAAAATAAAAATGGAAATTTTTGCAAAGAGGACAGAGGTTATGAAGCCTGCATATCACCAAATAAGACGTCAAAAAGACAAAGTTTAAAAAGCAGGAACATATCGCTAAGGGTGATTCCACACTATTCAAGTAGGAATCTTGGAACCACCCAACCCTAGAAAATGCCGAAAAGTTAAAACTAAAATACCACAAGCACAACAATAATGACGGTGCTGAACGATCTTTAAGGATCGGAAATATAACATCTCTGATTGAATGTACGGGCGACTTTTTTAACCAGCTCCACAAATGGAAAACAAACAACGCTGGAATTGTGCCATAAAAAGGAGAAAATAAGAATCTCTAGAGAAAATTTTAAAAAAATAATTGAAAATGTTGCGCACGGCTCGGTTTTATTGAGCCCTGTTTCATGGACGGTACTCTGCAAAGTGCAAAATATCGTCCACACCCCTAGCACCGGCTTAAGCAGAAAATTAACATTTAAACATGAAATGTTAAAAAATTTTGAGTTTAGGGAACATCCGCAAGATGTGTTTCATACGGCGGTTATCATGGAACCTTCAACGTGACACTTCGTGCCATTTATGAAAAGGCGGCGTATTTGGGCCCCCAAAAATTTGAAAATATGTGCCCTAAACGAGGGAAAAAATAGGCGGAACTTTAAAAAAAATGGAATTTTTAAAGGGGATTTAAGGTTTTTGAAGGGCCCGTATATCACAGATAAGACGTCAAAAGACACAGTTAAAAAGCAGGCAACATATCCTAAGGGTCACGATTTACCAATGAAGAGCGACGTAGCAAATATGCAGTATGATACACATTTATTACATTAGGACTTGGAAAACACTTCAGGTATCAAATTTGTTGTGTTTTTTTTTTTTTTTTTCATTCTTTAAACATTCATTGAGAAATCTAGTAACTTACCTTCATATATATTTATAAACGTACCACTTACCTTCACACACTTCGCTATCTGTACTTGAAAACACAGCTTTGTATCCGTTTTGACATTCACACCTGTGTGAACCTGGCTCATTTATACATGTTTGAGCACAGCCGCCGTTTCCAGTGTCGCACTCATTCACGTCTTGATAATATAAACATAAGCTTTCAAAAAATGAGAATAAAGATCAACATCGCAAAGCAACGTTCACAGAAAGCAGCCCCCCCCCTCCGACACAATAAATTCAAACCAACACCTTGCTGATTCCATATATCTTAAGACGAATTCTTGCTTTGGTCTAGCTTAGTGCAGTGGATCAGATCATTTGCTTCTTATTGTTATAATAGGAATCCAACAAGACAATTATGAACTTTCCTCTGACAAATTGAGATTACAAACAAATGTACAATCAGCCGATGGTTCTACAACAGGAAAGCTAGGATATCACCCTAATACTGTGTTGGTGAATCACAAAGCAGAAAAAGGCAGTGAAATAGATAAAATGACAAGCGGAAACAAAGAATTACATAGTAACCTCTCTTCATTTGTTATGACTTTAATTTAACTTAGTATTAAAGTTGCCATTTCACATAGTGATAATCTAAAGCTATAAACTGGAAAACATGCAAAAAAAGATATAAATAAGACGGAAACAACCTTTGCAGGAATACCCGGTAATGTCAGTGATATAGCCAGGGTCGCAGTAACATGTGTAAGACCCAGGGGTGTTGTTGCAGTAACCATCACATTTGGCTGTTCCTTCAACACACTCGTCGACATCTAGTCATAAATTAAATAATATATAATTTATGATTGATCATTATCATGAATGGAGTCCTATTCTAAAAATGTACATCTTATACTATAAATATTTTTACTTTCAAGCTTAAAACAAATATCATCTTAGCGCGTATTACAGATCTATCTTATAGATTATAAAAACAGAAAGAAAACTATATCAACTGTTTTTAAACAGTTTTTTGATATTTGATTTGTTTTCCATTTTTTATCAAACAAAGCCGTTAGCTCTCAAATTTCCTAGATTATGTGTAAACGTAAGCTCTTTTAATGTATAAGTAATATACCTTCACA
This sequence comes from Ruditapes philippinarum, assembly GCF_026571515.1. Classification (NCBI taxonomy): domain Eukaryota; kingdom Metazoa; phylum Mollusca; class Bivalvia; order Venerida; family Veneridae; genus Ruditapes; species Ruditapes philippinarum. The sequence continues at coordinate 127,099 of NW_026859473.1, forward strand.
CGACCGTCTGTCGACACCTAAAGTATATCCAGTATTACATGAGCATGTAAAGGAACCTTCAGTGTTTGTACATTTATGAGAACAAGCTGCTGTTCCGAGCATGCATTCATCCACATCTAAAACATTTCAAAACTAACAATCACAATGAATTATTAAAAACTGGTTTGGTTACATATACGTGCTTAAAATTCAGTGTTTCATAATTTATCAAAATATTAAAAAACAACAATTTTTTAAGAAACACAGTGCGTTCTGTATGACTTACCGTTACATGATCGTCCGTCAGTACCAAATGTGTATCCTGTCCTACAGCTACAAGAGAAGGATCCGACATTGTTGTTGCATTTGTGACTACATCCTCCATTGTTGACATTGCATTCGTTTATGTCTTATTATTAAAATAACATAGTAATAACAGAAGCTATTTATTGATATATTGCTAAAAAAAATTACTAAACACAGTAATAAATTAATGTCTTAGCACTTAGTCTATATAAACTATTCGGAATATTAAAATGTCCAGCAATATAGGTCCATTTAGTACGAAAATCTACGGCGACGAAATATCACAGGGTATAAAGTCACTCTAAAGAAAATATTTCAATTTCTTAGATGTCGTTAATTATGAAAATGAATACAAATAATCAAAATTATTGATACTATATTTGTAGACAAAACTACAACAACAAGGACATGAAGAATGATATAAAACGTATTCCTCTTACATGTAAGTCATACACATTCTTTCAGATGAAAAGTTTGTCATTCAATATGTTAAAAACAGATTTTGTATTCATAAACATGTTGTAGTTAAAGAAAAATCATTATATATAAAATACTACAGTCTGTTGAAGCAAAATAGATGTATGAAAAGTAGACATGGCTATTTAAGCGAACAAGAATTTTGTAAACATATTTTCTTTGATAAATGTTTATGGCAATTAAGTCTTTATATATTTTCGAAAACTTTTAAGTGTTCATGTAAGAAGATATGGTAGATTCTGATATCGTATAGGTAGTCCATGGCCGAGTGATGAAGGTCGACGACTTCTAACCACTTCCCTTCCAGTTGAACTTGGATTCTGTCATAAGAGTAAGCTCTTCAAGTAGACGGTCGTGTGAAGTTGGTGGTTCTACTCAGCTTATGCCTGAAATAAAACATGGACATGCGCTTGATGTCTTCCTGTACCAGTAAAGCTTAAATTTGAAGCTATGTCCTACGTAGCCAGGACGAGGCTGATAAACTCTCAACTATACATATACTACATTATATACCTTGACATGACTTGAGATCCGAGGTCAGTGTATAGCCTGCTCTACATGTACAACGGTAAGAGCCATAAGTATTGACACAATTGTGTTGACACCCATGACCGCTGCTGTTGCATTCGTTGATATCTTTAACGAAAAGATAGATTTTTATTATAAATAAAAGCCATACTACTGCTTTAATTACATTTTTTTTTATTTCTGAAATCTACATTTAAATGGCTATGTTGCCGACTTGTTCTTAATGCCTGTAACGGTTTTGTTATGTCGGCATTTTTACTTTTAATGACAATGGTTTCTCTACTAATTGATAAGAACTTTTGAGATTTAAACATTAAAACTGCTTCATCTCCTTTCATGGTAGGGGTGCTAATGGGTGATGCAAAATAACTTTATAGACACATTTATTGTAAAAATTATGTATGATTACTGTAGAAATGTCGATTACATTTATCACCTTTGGGATATTTCAAAACTTTCCAATTAATTCACATTGCAACTAAAATGATGCTTTTCACGGGAAATCTAGTCTGTATCTAAGATTAAACTCAAGAGTAATTTGCTATACCAAAGAGACTAATTGTGATTTTATTGAAGTATAATTAAAGTCAATAAAACAGAATTATGGACTTTTTAAAATGACATCTTTTTGACGATTTGCTTCTCATTTAGATTTTGTTTTCAGTGAATATATGAAAATATTTACACTTATAATGCATCAATCTTTTTATATAACGTCAACATCTAAAACAAGTTAAAAGTCACAGACAGTCATTACCATAACACCTGGGCGAGGAAAAGCCACGTGGACAGCTACATATGTCTGGAGATTGGCATGTACCACCGTTAGGACACGAATATGACCCAAAACACGAAGCTATACAAATGATAAAGTATAATATACAACAGTTTATACCTATGATAATGAAAGTAATATTTTACAATTATGGTATATACCAATGGTAATGAACTCATAGAACAACTCGTCACTCATTTTTTTTTCGGAAAGATACATTACTTTTGTTTCAGCTTATAATTTAAACAAATAAGATTCGGAAAATAGGGTAAACTATCAACAGAAAATATTTCAACAAACATTGATTTTAGTTGTTTATTAAATACGCATACAAAGTTTATTAAGCATTAAACATAGTATGTAATACATACAAATAAACATATACACCTACTATGAGAAACAGAACAATTTTCCGGTGAATTTAAATAATTACCAGAAAAATAAACTATTCTAGATTTCCATACAACAAAGATTTATATGTGTCGTCAATATTGTAACATTGTTATATGTTGTCAAGAAATACGTTTCTGATTTGTAAAATACAAAAAATTAGACAATGCTAACAACGTTTCCATTGATCTAGAGAGTAAAATATTATCAAATTCATACCTATTTAGCCAATCATAATACATAGGTTTAAAAAAAATATTTTCTAAGATCTCTATAATGCGGACACACGAGGATAAAGTGGTATTTATTTTCAATTTTCTCATGGTACATGATTTGCATATTCGGTCTACAAGTTGGGTATTATCATATATTCCTGTTTTAATAAAAATATTGTTTTAAGAGGCTCTAAACCTAGTTAGTACTGCTCTATATTTGTTTTAATGTACAGAGTCTAAATATCATTTCCCCAAAAAATTGTGTTTAAATAGATAATAAGTCTGTAATCTTGAAGAATTATTAATTTTCGCATACCAATTTTTGCATAAATGTGTCCAATCATCTTTGTTTTATAGAGGCAATAGGAATTTCAATATCAAATTGATTATTCCAGACATAATCTAAACCCGTTACTCGATAGAATATCTTTTAAATAAGAGGCCCATTTTATTCCACCATAATAACGACCGGAGTCAGTATCGGATTAAAGGACAAGGTATGATTGTTTTACAATTGAGGATTCATTATGTTTAATTATCTTTTTTCATATTATCTTAAATTACCGGAACTCGACCTAATTCTCCACAACATTTGTGTAATGATAAGAAATATATATTTGAAGTTTGAAGTAGATATCTTAAAAAATAAAGAAGTTATTATATTTCTTAAAGAAAATCCTAAGTTCAAAGGGAGATAAATCTGTAAATATTGCTTCAAGAGTTATGAACATTGTCACATAAAATGTAAATGATTATAAGGAATAAGTATTTGAAGTTTGAGGTAATACCTTTAAAAAATAAAAAAGTTAAAATAAAAAAATAACATTTTTCTAGTAAATAAATCTAAGTTTATGGGGAGATAATTCTTGCGATATTGGTGCTAGAGTTATGAACCTTGTCACATAAGATGTGGATGATGATAACGTAAATATATTTGAAGTATGAAGTTGATCCCTTTAGAAATAAATAAGTTACAGTAAAAAATAATATTTTGTATGGAAAATTCTAAGTTCAAAGGGAGATAAATCTAAAAATATTGGTGCTAGAGTTATGAACATTGTCACATAAGATGGGGATGATGATAAGGTACATATATTTGAAGTATGAGGTTGATCCCTTAAGAAATAAAGAAGAAACAGTAAGAAATAGTATTTTTTGAGGAAAATTCTAAGTTCAAGGGGAGATAAATCTGAAAATATTGGTGCTAGAGTTATGACCCTTGTCACATAAGATGGGGATGATGATAAGGTACATATATTTGAAGTATGAGGTTGATCCCTTTAGAAATAAAGAAGTATCAGTAAAAAATAGTATCTTTTAAGAAAAATTATAAGTTCAAGGGGAGATAAATCTGAAAATATTGGTGCTAGAGTTATGAACCTTGTCACATAAGATGTGGTTGATGATAAGGAACATATATTTGAAGTTTGAAGTTGATACCTTAAGAAATGACAAAGTTATAGTGAAAAATATTTTACTGCACCAAAACTTTAATCTAAAATCTGGACGCGGACGCGGACGCCGACGCCGACGCCGACGCCGGGGCGAGTAGGACAGCTCTCCATATACTTCGTATAGTCGAGCTAAAAAAGTACATGTGACACATGTTAAGCGATTCCTTATTGAGTTCTTTACCAGTTACCATTTTTGAAAAGTGTAATGCCAAGATATTTAAGAGATTTAACAATTTCTATTCGTGTGTTGTAAATAAAGAAATCATAGTAGGAATGCCTGTCGTTTTCACAATTCATGGTTGTAGTCTTAGACTTATTAATTTTCAACCCCCAAAGTTGACAATAATTTTGAATTACATTTAACATTAGTTGTAATGTAAACAAGCTGTACAAATTTGTGAACATGTATTCGTCAAAAACCCGTTTTAAATGATTTATACAATATATTTCAGATCAAACGTTTCAGCAACTTACGGATGCTACAGTCACTTCCAGAATAGCCCAAACAGCAAACACTTCTATAGCATGTCTGTGCACATGGCTGGTAAACGGATCTGTATTTAATTAAAATGAATAGTTGAGACATTAACAGGTAAAACTCAGTATGTTCTCCAAAAAAACAATAACATATGCAGTTATAAAATGTTGTTTTTATGCTAGCATTATTAAACATAAATTCAGTAGTAATTTTGGCAGAATTGAATATAGTTATAATTCAAATGTCAAATAAAGTTGTTTAGTGAAATATTGAGTATATTTATGCTTAATAAAATTATTCAGATGTAATAAGTTACAATTATAAAAGATACAATAAGAGACAACGTGTTGACAAATAAAACTTTAAAAACCTTTCAGAAGACACCCCACTTATAAAGGAAGATAATTTGTATGAATATAAACATAATGACATGCCGGGGTTGCCTCCCTTTTAATAAACTGCATTGATGGAATACAGAATACAGAATACATTTCGTATAATGGTAATTATTATGAAAGAAATTACTGCAACCAGTGATGTATCATTTTTCGCGCCCGGTCTTCTGGAACTAACAAGAACAGATATAATGTGTGGAAACATGATTATTTATCAAGTATTGGTCAAACTCGATTACTGTTTAAATTTTGTATCAGTATCGTATTTCCTCTCCTGCGCATCGTACATATATACAATGATGCAGCAAACAGTTAAGAGTTTGATTTTTTTGCGCCGCAAGTCAAGTTAACTCTTCTTTTGGTTTCAGTTGCTAGCCCTCATTTAGTTACCAAGTACTTTATTCGTTTGAAAATTTCTAATATTTATTATAATAAAAAGACATGATCCTTAAGATTTCTATCACAGCTGCTGTCGTTCAAATCGAGTTCATGCAACACAATAGCTAAGAAACATAAACAATAGCATCATTAAACAAACAAACTAATTAGATATTAATATCTTACAATGACACATATTCAATATATAAGCAATTATCAATGACTTCCCTTACTAATATGTAACATACACAAACCTTATGGAATGAATTAAAACGAAGCATATGAGTATAAAACGAATGGTTATGATATTTACCGGTATCTGGCGCATCTGCTCCAGCCCCAAGTTCCGCAACTTGTGTAATATCTCTGCGAAGTTAAACATGATCCTTGACAGGAGTATGTTGTCCTGCAGTAACCGGCAAAGATACCCCTTAAAAGTCAAAGTAAAATAAAGATATGAAAACGCTATGGTGGCATATTTATACCAACAGTAACCTTATAATTATCGATTTAATTATCTTACTTACTAATTAGTTTTCGTGTTAACACGATAAATAACATATATTTATCAGACTAACTAAATATTTCTTTTCTGTTAGATAAATAACGAATAAGTATACACTAAAAGGTGCCAAAAAATAGTAGGAAATTATCTGTTCATCTATATTTTTGTAGTAATTTACTTAAGTACCAGATAATTATCTGTATAACTAAATAAATTTTCAGTTAATAGATTATGCGGAATGTTTCGGACATATCCATTGCGTTTCTTAACTGAACATTTCATTAGTTATACAGATAACTATCTGCTATTTTTCTTACTAACTAACTAACGTGGAAATTATGTTTGATATAGGACTATACAGATTATTTATGTGCACAATCTCAGATCATATTACATTTATATATATATCGAGAAATAATATATGTTTAAACTAATTAATATATTTTAAGTTGTAAGCAAGTAATGTTTTTTGTGTTTATTATTTTTTAAAAAGAAAGACTTCTCTGTCGACCTTGCTTGAGTTTAGTCTCGACATTTGAAAAATTATGTCCCTTGTAGCAGTCAGTCATGTCCTTTCCATCCAAAACTTAGAGTCATTCTTTGTGTAATGATTTTAATTTTGTTTTTGATTTTGTTGGTCATTTTTATATGAAGAAGACCTATGTACTCGTATTATACTTATTAAGAATGTGATAATTAAAAAGGATTGAGAGATTGATATTTGAATGTTTTATTTACTTGTTTTTTTATAAGACAGTTGTGAATATTTTAAAAGTTATTAAGAGAAATTTGTATTATTCTTGATTATAGAATCATACTTTCATATCTTACAGTAATTCCTAGAAATAACTGTTTCTATTTGTTATGCACTGATGCTTGTAATTTACAGTAAATACAGTACAGAAAGTTAATAGTGACAGAGATATAATTTACAGAGTCTGATCCATAAATAAATATTTTATACACCGTTTTATGTTTAAATGTCGTTGTTTATAGTTGTCGTATTTTGGAGCTTCATGTGTATTTGTAAGTTAAGCGTATAGTGTATATTGTTTTATAAGTAAATGATTAAGTGGTCAATAGATGCAGGTACAAGTAATAGAAAGAGCTTCGTAACATAAGGCTATCTGTACGAGGGGCTTAACCTCAGAGTATAGTGTGTTGATGTTCTTTTTCTTTTGTATCATAGACCAAAAAAATCTCGTTCCCTGTTGTCACAGTATGAAACCCCAGAAAAAAGTAACCAATAAACGAGCATCTGAATATGATATATCAGTCGCTGTCCGTTTCCCTGCCCTCACGATAAGTAAACTGAAAGGGTCCAAAATCTGATATAGAACAACCATACGTACACGTCAACTCAGTAAGAAAATGCCTGTCTGTCTGTTTGCTTTAAGTCCCGTCCATCAGTGTCATTCTTGGATGGATTTTTAAATAAATTGCACTAATTTGTGGCACATTGAGATAATATCACAAACTAGTCCAAGGTTTGAAGCTCTATGCTTAAAGTTAGACCTAAAATTGCTTGACAAACGTTGTCTAGTTTAGGGTACCGTCATTCATAGTTGGATTTTAAAATAATTAACCATAAACGTGCTGCTTAAAACAATATATGAAAGGATGTACTTTAAATTATTAGTTATCCTTCAAACAGAGAAAATATTTTGATTTCAAAGAGCAATGATATTTGTATGTTAATTGTGCAATAACATGTACTAGGGCATGTTGTACCAAATAGCCAGTTCAACAGCCCATAGATCAAATACACAATTTTGTTACAGGTCTTAAGTGGGTGGTCTGAATTCACGAATCTGTTTAAACAAGTTCAAATGTTGCTGTAATGTGCCGCAATTGAGAAGCTCCGCACAAAAAATGCGCCCAAAACAGATACCTTACCAAAACATTACTAGGCACAGATCATTTTCTTTTTAGATCAAGTACTATTGTACATTATTCTGGATGTTTTGTAAATCATTTAAATTTGCATAATTATACTTATTGTATGCACTGGCCATGAGAGAGGGGCCAGATATTAAATTTAAAAAAATATGTTTTTACTGATGCCTGCCTGGTAAGGAAAGTAATTCCAATACAATCAAGACTTAAAAGACTTGTAATGTTACATGACAAAAGTGCAACATTGTTCTGTTTGTGTCACTACTGTAGTCAGTATTATATTAGATAATAAAACATATCAAAACATGTACATTTCCTTTTTTATCTATAATGTTTCTCTTTCTTTTTCATTTTTTTTAAATATCAACAACTATCATGGTAAGAAATATCAATATGTAAATAAGCCACAACAAAAACTTTCACCGGGTGGCGTCTGTTTCTCCTAAAAATCGTAATAACGGCCGACATCCTCCGGCCATGTGACAATCGGACGGCAGCAGGTGAACATTTTGCTTAACGGGCGGGCGTCGTCGAGTTTCAAATACAACTTTTAAGCTTACGGCGTCCGGACGATATTTTATTTGTGGTCAGTGTGTTTAAAAAAATGATCTGGCGGGGATCGACGGGTCACCGGGCGATATGATTTCGATGGGACGATTGTTTTTTATACAAAAAGGACCGTCCAATTTCAAAGTCAGTGGGACGAACACTGCCAGGGCCGCGCCCGGCGCCCAAATAGACACAAGTTGGCGAACGATTACCCCCCGCACTAGGATGAATCATGCATAGTTTTGTCGTACGGCGATCCCGCGGCTTGAAATTGTTGTAAGTTCAACTTCAGTTTGTTTAAGTTGCCTAAAAATGAATTTGTGAATTCCTTTGGAAGTAACATAAACAGACAAGCCACACAAACACGAACATTCAGTAATTATTTATTGCAAACGTTTCGGCTATATGTCTTCATCAGTGCAAAACATAATAAAATTACCGGAAGCGACGTCATAACGGAACACGCGTAAAATGCGCGAAAAACGTTATGGCGTTTAGCGGCAAAAATATGGTAAGATGTAGAAACAAATATTTATGTTATAGATAAAGCTGGTACATGTATTAAAATGGATCAATAGTGATACAGATGTCTTTTAGACAGTGTTAATAGAAATAAGATAATAGACAAACATATTAATATTCATGTAACACATTATAAATCAAACAATACTTTATTTTTAAGTCGATTTGGAATCATAGTATTTAATTTATGAATCCAAAAGGATTCTTTTCATAACCAGTCCATGTTGTTATCTATAATTTCTATCGGCAAAAATAAAAAATCTGGCAATGAACACTTATTTTCGGTTGATCCGAAATGGATTGCAACATGTGAAACTGGATTTACGTCACAATTTCTTATATCAAATCTATGTTTATTCATTCTGCATGATACATTTCGATTAGTTTGACCTCCGTATTGCTTATTACAGCCTTTACATGTAATGAGGTAAATTACATCACGTGTAGTGCAGTAAACATCATTGTGTAAATCAAAAGAACGACCTGTAATGCTGCTATTAAATTCTGAACCAACAATTATATTGTTACAATGTGAACATCTATTTTGTAAACATTGGCTAGATAAAAATGTGCGGTCAAGTAAAGCATTTCTCATAAGATAATCTCGAATATTTTTAGGACGTCTATAAGCTAAAATAGGTTTGAACTTGGTATGTATCTTTTTAACGCTTTCATTATCAGACAAAAGTAATAGATCCCAATATTTATTTAAGATTACACCAATATTAGGCAGAGATGTATTAAAACATACAGTAAAAGGCATTATTGAACTAGCACTTTTAACGAAAGGACTAAGAGCATCATTTTGGGACATGCTTTGCATTTTAGAAAACGCTTTCTCAATAATAGATTTAGGATAATTTTTATCAGAAAAATATCTATTCAACTGCTTAAAAGTGCCGTCATCGGAAATGACACGTCTATAACGTTTCTCTTTTTTTTTCTTTTTTTTTTGAAAGTAACATGAAATTCATTGTCGAGCAAGAACGTCTACGCGGATTATAATTAAGGCAAAGGCAAACTAAAATTGTTACATTATTTGCATGGCATTACTGTAGTTTTTTAGTCCAATCCATTTATAAATCGCACTCCGCCTGGTTCTTTGAATGTTTCTGTAACATCGATTAAGCAGACAATCGCCCGGCGACAGTTTAATTTATGACCACGCAATGTATCATATTTAAAATCGCAAGTAGTTTGCGAAATCGTCAAAGCGCTGATGTTATAGAAATCGTTAAATGGGACAGCGACAATTTTATTTGTGACCTAGGCATAAATTGAAAGGAATAAATAGAAATATACTGCGTCGAACTAACACTTGGTTTCTTTACATGAGCACAGTACAGTTCTAAGTGGCCTTGTCTCGGATGCATACATTTTCATTTATGTACATAAAATCTTGTGAAAAATTATCCCCTGAAGCTTCAGAAACAAAAGCTAGATATTTTGTATGAAACATTGTGGACTTCTTAAAAGGAGTTCAAATTATGTCCACAAGGCCCCTTATCCCCATAAGTCCTGCCGTAAGGGTCCTAAGTATTCTTTGTATATATTAAAGATCGTGTATGTTGTGATCAAAGTGGTAAACCACATTAAGTGAAATCATATATAACATAATTATGCAAATAAAACAATTTTCAAACATCTAAGAATATGTAAAATTTGTACTGCATAGTTTTGTGCATATTATATGTAATCATTAAAATATATGCATTCATTTCTTATTATAAAATTTGACTAAAACTTTATAGAAAATAAATTTTTTATTACCTCCCTTTATTGACATGAATTACTAATTTTGGTAATATCTTAATAGATAATGTTTTTTGGAACCTACAATATGATTTAAAACCATAAACAAGAACGTGTTTGTTAAACACAAATGCCCCCGGCTCAGATTCTTGTCAGTAGCAATATTTCAAAAAATGTGTACCCATTCACTCAGTTATGGACAGAAAAATTGCCAAACAATTGGCAACACAAGTTATATAGCATGACAAAGTCATGGCATTTTGTAATTGTGAAAAATATAAGTTGCAAAGTCATTGCTCTGACTTGTGAAGTTGAAAAATATTCAACTTCATCCTACCAAATATGAAATACATCTGTCATTAAACAAAGGCTGTATGGGCAAAAGTGTAAAAAAATCTATTTTGAGCACTAGTGACCTTAACCAAACTGACCCCTAACTCAATCCAAAAGAAGAATACCATGTAAGTTATCTTCCTACCAAATATGAAATACATCTGTCAATAAATAAAGGCTGTATGGGCAAAAGTGTAAAAATCTATTTTTAGCACTGGTGACCTTAACCAAACTGACCCCTAACTCTATCCAAATGAAGAATACCATGTAAGTTATCATCCTACCAAATATGAAATACATCTGTCATTAAATAAAGGCTGTATGGGCAAAAGTGTAAAAATCTATTTTTAGCACTGGTGACCTTGACTCAACTGACCATTTTCTCCATCCAAAGGAAGAATACTATGCAAGTTATCTTCCTACCAAATATGAAATACATCTGTCAATAAATAAAAGATGTATGGGCAAAAGTGTAAAAATCTATTTTTAGCACAAGTGACCTTGACCCACTGATCCCTACCCCAATCAAAAGGATGAATACCATGCAAGTTATGTCCCTACCAAATATAAAATATATCTGTCACTTAATAAAGGCTGTATGAGCAAATGTGTAAAAATTATTTTTAGCACTGGTGACCTTGACCCAACTGACCACTAACTCCATCAAAGTTTATGTTTCTAGCAATTATAAATAACATCTGTCTATAGAATAATGTCAATTCACCTGTAAAAATGTAAAAATCTATTTTTAACATTGGTGACCTTGACATTGGTAACATTGACCTTGACCCAAATGACCCCTTACTACAGCCAAAGAAGGAGACCTCCCTTGGCATGTTTGTATTAAACTAAGACATCAACTAAAATATAAAGGCTGTAGGAGCAAAAATGTTTATATTCATTTTTTAAACCAGTGACCTTGACCTTGAACCTAGAGACCGCTTACTCCACAAAAAATTAGAGGACACCTACTAAATATGAAAGATAACATTAAAGAAATTAAGCAATTAGGAGAAAGTTAAGATAAATACAACTTGCTGAAATAGGTTAACCAGACAAGGCCCTATTTTCAAAGTGAAAAAAGGGGAAATAACTGGGAAATATGGATGACACAGTTATATAACTTAGCAATATCATGTACTTTGTATTGATAAGTAAGTGTGATAATTATAAAGTCATTAGTATAGATAGAACTTAAGATATTTCCAACTTGCCGTTTTAGGTTAACCATTATTCATTTTCTAAGTGCTGAAAAGGGCAATAACTTGGTAAATGTGAAAGCCAGAGTTATGTAACTTGCCCAGATTATGTACTTTGTATTGATTAGTAAGTGTGTAAACTTTGAAGCCATTGGTACAGGTAGAACTTAAGAAAAATCGAATTTGCCGTTCTAGGTTAACCTCGTACGGACAGACGGACAGACGGACGGACGGTTCAATCACTATATGCCTGGGGGCATAAAAATTGTGTTACAAGATATTTAAACAAAAACTATTAGAAGTTTCCTAAAACGTAGAATAGCCCGACTTTGACATTTGACACTAAACATTGTTTGGTGGTCATGTATCAAGATTGTCTAAATTAAATCAATGGTCAAAATTGGCTCTGTGCCACGTCCACTGTGCACCGTTTCAAATGTAAAATTAAACTTTGATATGAGCTGACCTAGATTTTTAGTGATCTACATTCTTGTCCCATGATGTACAGCTATCAACTTCTGTGCACAATCTTAGATGTACAATTGACATTTGTTACCAGCTCTCCTAATAATCAACTGTCTTGTCCTTTGGATTAAAGCATGTGAAACATGTGTACAGTTTCAAATGTAAAAATGATCTTTTGTTTCAGTTTTAACTTAAATTATGACCCTCTCTTGCTTTTAACGTGTAGTTGTAACATTTAGCTATATGCACGGCTTCAGATGTTTATATGAACTCTGATATCAGATGACCTGAATTTTGACCTAGTGACCTATTTTCCCGTTTTTAAATACAACCATGTACTTTGATAATTGAAATGTATTTTGCATGAAGTATTGTCAACTTCATTCAAGTTCTTGTTATAAATATTAGCTTTACAAAATGACAGTCTGTCCACAGGTGAGCGCTATTGGGTCAATGGACCCCTTGCTTTAGGTCATATCTATATTAGTACAGGTGGCAGTTTCAGAAGTTAATATAGCCATAAATATTGATTCTAGAAGCCCGTGCAGATTTACATATACAAATTTATTCATAGACATTGTAAAATGAACACGTTACGATGAGGTGCAAAATTAGAATAAGTTCGTTATAATCAAGTAAAGATACAACAATAGCCAACAAGAGCCCGGTTTGAGCCGGGTGATGCTCCCCGAATAGGTTTTGGACACAGGAAAGTACACCTCTTGTAGTTTCAGAGTTATGTTCCTGGAAAAAGTTCAAAGTGCAATAATTCCTAAATTAGGCAAGGCAGAGTAACTGTCCATTGCACTGCACTTCTAATCAATGTGATCTATTAACCTACAAAGTTTCTTGTTGATATCTCTTATGGTTCCCAGACAACTTCAAAATGTAGAAATGAACAAAGGGCAATTACTACAAAATTTGGCAAGGCGGAGTTCAAGTTCTTGTGCACTGCACATCTACCGATTGAGATCCATCAACCTACAAAGTTTCATGTTGATATCTCTTGTACTTTTAGAGTTATTTCCCGAACAAGATTTTTTTTAAAGGGGAGATAATGTAAAACTTGGGGAAAACAGAGTTATGGTATTTTTGTACGGCAATTTTACTCAATGAGATCAATCTACCAACAAAGTTTCATGTTGATATATCTTATAATTTTAATGTAATTACCTAGAAAGAGTTCAAAAGTAAAAATAAACAAAGGGCAATAACTCCAGAATTAGGCAAGACAGAGTTATGATTATTGTGCACTGCACATTTACCTATTGAGATATATATTCCTACACAGTTTCATGTTGATATCTCTTATAGCTTTACAGCTATGTCCTTGACAAGATTCTTCAAAAAGGGGAGATAATTCAAAAATGAGGCTAAACAGAGTTATGGTTCTTTTGCACTGCACTTCTACTCAATGAGATCTATCTACCTACAATGTTTCATGTTGATATCTCTTATAGTTTTAGAGTTATGTTTCGGACAAAGTTCAAAGTGTTAAAATTAACATAGGGCAATAACTCCAAAATTACGAAAAAAAGAGTTATTGTTCTTAAGCACTGCACATCTACCCATTGAGATCTATTCACCTACAAAGCTTTATGTTGATATCTCTTATAGTTTTAGATTTATGTTCCGAACAATATTCAAAGTGTTAAAATTAACAAAGGGCAGTAACTCCAAAATTACGAAAAAAGAGTAATTGTTCTTATGCACTGCACATCTACCTATTTAGATCTATTCACCTACAAAGTTTCATGTTGATATCTCTTATAGTTTTAGAGTTATGCCCCGGACAAGATCTTTTCTATAAGGGGAGATAATTCAAAAACCGTGCAAAATAGAGTTATGGTTCTTTGACACTGCACTCCCCCTCAATGCCTTCTACCACTGTATGAAGTTTAAACAAATTATCTCCAAGGGTTTTCAAGTTATGCTCCGGACAAGACAACGGACGGACAGACGGACGTTCCAACATTTTGGCTTTAGCGGCTATTTTCTTTGTTATTTTCTTTGTTTTCTTAAGGGCTACTAGCCCCTAAACCCTTTGATCACGGAATGAATCTATTGTTCTCTTCTGTTCTCTTTACTGTTATATAGCCCCTAAGCTCGGACAGACGGACAGACGGACGGACGGACGGACAGACGGACAAGGCGCCGACTATATGCTCCCCCGAAAAATTGCTCCCCCGAAATTTTTCGGGGAGCATAAAAAATCCCAAAACACTTTTCACTCAAATCGGACTATGAATCGCAATAAATATCGATTTTCAGTCATCCTAATGTATGCATATTTCTTTCTCGCTTTTTTTCCGATGGACACAACGCGTTATAGTGGACATTAAATAACTTTGACGTTAATATAAGAATAGAAATAAATCGCAGACTAAATCAAAACCGAAATGGTGAGAAGAACAAAGCGACAACTTTGTAACAAATATCGACAATATTGACACTTATCATTTATCATACATCTGTGTAACTCAACTAGTGCTCAGAATGTAAATAGAAATATAGAACTTATAACAACAGAACTTCAATTACTGTTTCAAATTTCATTTCCGCCATTGACTCGTAAAACATACCATAAACATAACAAAAATAAGCCTTGGTTTAGACCGAAATGCCAGAAAGCAAGAACAAATTATCACGATGCTAAAATTAGATATAACTTAAATAAAACAGACGATAATAAGTTGCGCTTAAAAATAGTAGCAAGCAATATATAAGAACAATGAACTATTACATAAACAAATTTAAACATAATAATTCTATATAAACTAAGGAAAATGCAAACCAAAAACACAAAACAATACTGCAATTTTCTAAATCTATTAATCCAAAATCAGGTAGTAAGCCATCTTCCTCAATAAACGAGTTTTATGAGTACTTTAAAAATGTAAATAGTAATCCACATAATGATACGGAAGCAATTAATTTAGATCAAACATTTCTAGATAATTCAAATGTCTATTTAAATAAAGTCATAACGCAAGAAAAAATTCTAATTTGTATCAACAAATTAAATAATTCCAAGGCCTCGAGTCCTTCTGGCAGTATAATAAATGAATATATTAAGAGTACAAAATATATGCTTTTACCCATCTATGAACGTCTTTTTAACCTAATTCTTGATTATGGACATTTACCGCCTGTTTGGCTGGAAGGCTGGATATATCCAATTTATAAGAATAACAGTGAATCGAAAAGCACTAATTCTTAAAGACCAATAACAATTTTATCATGTCTTGGTAACTTATTCACTGCTGTCCTAAATTCAAGGCTTAACCATTATACTGAAGAATTCAATCTCCTAAATGAATCACAAACAGGTTTTAGAAATGGCTACTCTTGCTCGGACCACTTATTTACATTGCATAAATTAATTGAAATTTTAAAGAAGCTTAAATAAAAACTTTTCTGCGGATTTATTGATGTCTCTAAATGTTTTGATACTATTTGGCGTTTTGGGCTATGGCCTAAATTACTTCAATGTGTTATTAGTGGTAAAGTTTTTCAAGTTTTTTTCAACATGTGCAGTAATATCAAGTCCTGCTTAGTACATTTAGGAGAAACATTTCAATTGTTTACTTCAGAAATAGGGGTCCACCAGGGGGGAATTTTTAGCCCGATACTTTTTCCATTTATCTAAACGACCTTGAATCTTATCTTATATCAAATGGAGCTTTAGGAGTAAATCTAAATAATCCTATAACTAATGAAACATGGCTTAAACTATTACTCTTTTTATACGCAGACGATACAATAATAATGTCAGAATCAGCTGACGACTTTCAAAAATGCTTATCCTCATGTAATTAATATTGTAATGAATGACAACTAAAAGTTAATGCTGAGAAAACCAAAATAGTTGTTTTTGGAAGTAGAAATGTAAAGAATAGATAAAATTTTACTCTAGCTATCTAGGTAACTAGAACATAGCTATTGCAGATTGTTATCATTATCTCTGAGTAACCTTTACCAGTAACGGCTCTTTTCTTAATGCAAGGAAACATGTCACCCAACAAGCAAATAAAAACCTAAATCTGCTGTATTCACGATGGAATAATGCAGACTTACCGATCGATGTTACACTTAAACTTTTTGATCATACTGTAATGCCTATCTTAACCTACGGATCTAAAATATTTGGCTTTGAGAACTTCAAAAGAACTTCATTGAGAAATCCATAACACATTTCTTAGAAGAATAACCTGTGCTAGAAAAAGCACTCCAAAATATATGCTTCTTGGTGAATTAGGCAGATACCCTGTCGAAATCATAGTTAAGACTAGGATGATATCTTTCTGGGTTAGACTTTTACTTGGAAAGCAAAGTAAACTTTCATATCCTGTACCAATTTATGTTTAATCATTCAGACCAAAATTTTAAGTGGATAAATAAAATTAAAGACATTTTAAACTCTGTTGGCAGGACTGACTTATGGACTCATCGAAATACAGAGACCGGGCGCTTTCTTAGATAGAACCTGCCCTCTGTGTACCAGTGGCTCTACAGAAAAACATAAGATCTTTAACTGTAGCTATTTTAACAATCAATGCAGCATGTATCTTAATAACTTTCACGTAATTGATAACGAAAACAGTTTTGAAAGCTTAATAAATTCAACAAATGTGCCTAAACTGTTGAATCTTTGTAAATTTATCCGTATAGTCTTGACAAAATTCTCTTATTATATAGCATCCAACATATTTATGATAACAGTTTTACAAACTTACCTTTTTCTCGTCAAAATAATCCAAAAAGATACTTCTGCAATACTTGAATACATATATATATATAATCTTAAAGTGTATGTTATATATACACAGAATTACGGGATGAGAACTTTCCCATATTGAGCATAATATCTACACGTGCGCATATCTATTTATGTCTTCCGCCAATTATAAATTATCCGTTATAACGCTACCTTGTTGAATTTTAAACGAAACAGCGTAATTAATTTACAATCTTACCGTTTCAAAACTCTTTCAAAAATATATTTAAATTTAAAATAAAAGTAATAATAATAAGTACACACACATTTTTATCCAAGGTCATGATCTATATTGATGTAGCGTGACATGATTGTTACAGATATACTAATCAAGGGAAAATCTCAAAATCAATGAACGTAAAGTTTTTTTTATAATTTGATTGGATTTCTTAGTACATTCTTTTATACATGTATGCTTTTTATTTCTTGTTTTTTCTTATAAAGATCAACTGTTAAATTATTTAAAATTAAGAATATCCGAATTCCCCCAAGAAACACACTGTAATAATTCACTATATTGTTTACATAAAAAAATTATATTGTGCAAAATTATGTATGTTTATTGCTGGAAAACTAATGTATTATACTCATTATATAAGAAAATCCTGATATTGTACGTACAAATGTGCTTGAGTGAATAAAGATATCTGTCTGTTTGTCTGTCTTACGTCTTTCAGATTTTCCGTTTCCATGTTTCCAGATAATCTTTTTTCAAATTTTAAGTTTCTTTCTTTTGAACTGCAGCGCTGAACCCTTAAAAGACTTTTGATTGAACACACATACCCACATATCAAATTACTGTGTATAGAGACCAGTGTTGCAAAGAGCGAGCTTATGAACTTTAATTGTTATATTTTTATGCAAGGGAGAGGGCTGCACCCGAAAGAGAATATAAACAATTAATGTGAGCATTAATATGAAACATTGTCATGTTTGTTTTATGCTAATGTTCTCGCTTAAATATTTACTATTCTGTTGTGGTTGTTGAAGAATTGTCATTATTGTTCTGTGATTATTAAGAGTATGAGCCATTTTCAACTTTATTTATTTAAAGTAAAAATGCATTTGGAATGACAATGTATAAACTAAATAAAAGGTATAGATAGTACCGTTGTTTTAACTTAGTATGTATTCAACAATAAACATCCGATGTAATGGAGATAAACGTTAAAATAATTAAAAGGGTTAAATGTCGTTATATATCTTAACTACAACCGGTCAAAATATTAAAACATATGAATACAGTATACTGCATATTAATAAAAAATTTGTGTTTTAAGTATCTAGAAGGTCCTCAATACCAGCTGATTTACAATACTTTAAACAAATGCACACAATAAAAGCATACAAATATTTAGTATTGTTAGCAATATTGACCTGAGACATTTGAATATTCAATGTAGGTAATTATCGGTCTCCGGGTTTTAAAGTATGGCATAAGTGTATACATGGTTCATAGGGGGAGGGGGGCTGTGCACGCATTCATTATCCCATTATCCCTCATGTACAGACTCAATCAAACCGAGTCTGCAATTATTTTGTAATTTTGATGTGATTAATGCTTCCGAGGGATCACTTTGTTTCTAGATTTTTATACTTCACAACAGCAGGTGCCAAGTGCTGTGTGGCAGCTGTAAAAAGTTGCCCCGTACTTCACTTCAGTGTTGTTATATTTTTCTTGTCCTTCGGGATCATTGATGCCAGCACTATGAAGTGTTGAGAGTTGAGTACTGCTCAGGGGGCGTGAGGGATGTCACACTATTTCATTATCCCTCATGTACAGACGGAAATCAAACCGAGTCTGCAATTATTTTGTAATTTTGTTGTGATTAATGCTTCCGAGGGATCACTTTGTTTCCAGATTTTTATGTATAACATAAAGCCATCGACACAACACTAACGTACCTACCCTCGGGGATAAGGGGTTAACACTTTCCGTTTCAAATTGAAGGTTGTAGGTCCAAATCTAAATGAAACATTATTTGTATTTTTTTTTTATTTTCATATTCAATTTTGCGAAACTTGGCTACTAAGGGTTTGTACATGCGAATCACCCATCTTAAAATTGTACAAATTGAAATTATGAAACTATACATATATATCTATTTAAAGAAAATGCACAAGCATTTAAAGAAATGATTAATCCACTAATGCTGATTATAGTTTGAAAAATAATGAAAGGAATCTGAAATAAACAGTTTGTTGAGGATGCAAACTTACAACCTCGGGATTAGAATGCTATCATACTTACCACTAAGCCATCGGGACGTTTGTATTAAATTAAGTACCGAGCACTTTCATATCATAAAAAGTCAGTAAGTAAATCGTAATAAATTACGGAAACTAACGAAAAAGCTTCCAAAATTAACAAGTCTCGGGTCTATATTGCCAAACAAAAACATTTTAGAATATGCCGCCTGTCATTCAAGTCGTTCGGTGTAAATAATCAATAATAGTCTAAATCTCATAATAAATCAAGTGAAAATGATTTTAAGCATGACAACTGTAGCATTCTTTTCTCTTTTGTGTAACTGTTTTATACATTCAAAATACAACACATAACTGCACATTAAGTGCAACTTTCAAAAGTTGATAAGGATCTTATACAATTATTTAAGGATAATTAAATCCATTATTCTAAAGGATTGAAAATATGAATTCTGAGGCATAATGTGATTTCAACTGTTTTGACTGTTTTTATTTATTTGTTTTTGCAAAGATCAAATCGTTATAATTTTAATTTCTTAAAATAAAATTCAATGAGTTTGTACATAAACCATAAAAAACTTGTTTGAATGCGATTATGTGATGCTTGTATGCTTGACCGCTTAAGCGAAAAAAAGTAATACAGTTATTATAAAAGTTACAAAAATGGATCTTAATAATGAAACACCATATACTCGTTAAGTAAAGACTATAAATCATGCTAGTAAACCAATGTTTAAGCTATTGTTTAACTCCGTAGATTTTAATTGCTTTTTATTTGAATTAAAATATTCAGACGTCGTAAAAGTTAACGTTATGTCATGGTTATTCAAAACGCCATGAAAATATTTTTTCTGTCAAGTTTCCTTTTGAAATATCTTTAAGTATATAGATTGGGAATGTCATGTAAATCTCTATCCCTAGGTATCTATTTTTTAAACATTTATATCCTCAAATACTGTCAGTTCTCGTATATGACTTAAATTTATATTGGAAATCAATACTCAAACATATGTGGTACAGGTATTCATTATTATTCCATTGAGGACAACTCAAGGTAGCCCCCTCCTAATCTCACAAATTTTCATCTTACCTTAGTTTACATAATCTGAATCCTACTTTACTGACGAGTTGAGGACTGTCTTGACCGTTAAATGAATTTTTCTCATCGAATGTGAGTGAAGGTATTGATTCTGAATACGGGTCAAAGTTACATACAAACTATTATACAGAAAATAAAAGGAAAACAACCGAAAGAAACAAAAAACAAAACAAAAAATGATTCACAATGAATAGGTTAAAAGCACGTTTTATGTTCACCCAAGTTAATATGTGTTTTTGAATTAAGATCATAAACAAGAATGTTGGTGTTTTTAAAGCATAAACAATAAATTACTTCCGAAGCATTTACATTGAAAGTCATTACTTTGAAAAGTGAGCAGAACAAAAATTTTGTAAAAGAAAGGTTGATGATGTTCTAAGTACATTTTAACACAATATTTCACGGATGAAAAACGTATACTGATGTATATAAAATTGAGCGGACCGACCAAACACTTATTTTACACGAGGAAGACTTCCTTGTTATTAAAACCACATCACTTGAACATGACATGGCAGTTGAAAATTGTTGAAACTGATACAAATATTCATGAATTTATCTAAAGGAAGGTTAAAAGTTAAAATTTAATATCTAAATGATATAAAAAATATATAAAAACATACTGCTTAATATGGCATGACACGCAACTAAATTTAATGTTTTTACCAGTAAGAATCTAATGATAGCCATAAATACAAATATAAAACATTGTTTGACTTAACATTATACGTTATATTTTGCCTTTGCTTTTGAAATGCGATAGAAATGAGAATTATCTTCACTGCACAAAGTTTGAAAACAAAAATAACTGCAGATATAACAGTCAACACTTTTTAGAAATTTACCAATTTTTACTTGCACAAACTCCTATACTCCTATAGAAAATATATAGAGGATATTTGTTTATTTCTGCCATAGATCGGAATTTATTTAATTTTACCCATTACATATGGTGCTATATCAGTCAAATATATTTCATATTAAATTTTGTAAAACAATAAATATTACGTTTTTTGTGTTTTTTTATTAAATAAATATGAAATATAAATATGAAAGTGGGCGGAGTCAAAACTCATATTTATTTCAAGGGACATCTTTCGTCATTTTGTTTTAATGTTTGAAAAATATGATATACCGTATAATAAAAAAACTTTTTGTTGACTTTTGTTCTGAAAACCATCTAGAAAAATTAAATAAATTCCGATCTTAGACTGAACTAAAAAAATATCCTCTATTTATTTCAACGAGTGAGCACCAAAAGTGGCGCGGCCACTAGTGAAATATACACTAAACTAAACTAAACAATTTTTCTTATCATTATTTGCATAGAAACATTTTAAAAGACATTTTAACTAAAAGCTTACTCGCGCCAAAAAGAAATAAATATTGTTACGTCATTTAAGACGTCACGTCATTAAGTTGGTTTCCCCTACTGTGCACGCTGGTATTTCCCTTGAACAACGGGCTTAAATTCAAAACAGTGAAAAACATCAAATTGTACGCTCAGCGCGGATTTTGCAAAACCCGCGTGTCCCCGCGGATGAGACTCATCGCGGACGAAAATTTGCTCAAATATTGACAGAAATTTTTCACCACCGCGGACATAAATCTACAGCCGCAAGCGATTCCCCCGCGGAACACAGTGGTTAATTGCGGGGGAACGCGGTGGTCAATCTCCGTGGACCGCAGTGGTATTCACCGTGAAAACGGTTGAATTTATAAGTATTTTATGGAACTTGTTAAAACTTTATGAAATAATCGTACAGTTACGACTCTAATAAAATAATTTATTTGCCTTTATTTTCCATTTCAGAATGTTTTTGGACGTCAATGTCAGAAGTTGCTACAACTTGCGTCCGGGCCCGTACTGGTAGTCAAAAGTTATTGCAACCTGTATTTTTTCTGTGACTTTAACTTAATAATGCATTTATCTGCATGTGAATGGACAGTAGGTTTGAATTGACAAGCCGTTCGAGCTCGTTTTGCTACCGAAAATTTTATTTCACCCTGTATTTTTCCAGAAAATCCGATCGTTCCTTCAGTTACATGTGTAAACATATTTTATGATACAAATGAGTCCCCCTATTTACCGTCAAGAACCAGCAAGGACCGGCAAGAACCCATGTTTTGCAAATAAACATATATACTCGTGCAAATGCTATTTATGATGTCTAATACACGCAAGGCATATTTATTTTCTTTTAATCTGTGTTTTTTTTGAAAATTAAATATATGTGGACCGACAAGAAAATAAATCTGGTGCAACGCGTGTACTGTAACGTTCATACTGACAAGAAACCTTTTGTAAATTTACATAATCAGTTGCAAATATCTTAAGAACATGTTTCCACTTTTTCATTAAAGACATTGGACTACCGACAGAACAAATATAATCAGGAATCCTGCGTCATATATGGCACAAAGATTTACCGGCAAGTCATTTTATTATAAACATGTATTTATTTCATTTCTAGTTATATTTGAACTTTACGATGGAATGTATGACTACCGACAAGAAAACGGATGTATTAACATTTCTTTCTTTTGTGTTAATTTTCATTTTGATTATGAACACCTCTGTCACGCACGTGGTTACAAGTTTTTATAAAAAACAGATTTTATCTTGGTTCGTTCTGTATACCCCTGGAAGATAATGATCGTATTCCAGGTATATCGTATAACGATACATATAGCCCAGTTAAATAATAGATATACCATTGCCGCGTTGACGATTTCTGGGTTTGCGTAAATTATACCATAATCACGTGACCTTTCTTATGCCTTGACCTCACAAGACGAAGTCGAGTGAGGTTGCATAAGAAAGGTCACGTGATTATGGTATAATTTACGCAAACCCAGAAATCGCCAACGCACCAATGGTGTATCTGTTTTAACCTATAGCTCCGCCCAGAAACACTTACTCCTTCGATTTTCAAAACTGAAAATTATACCATAGTCTGGGTATGGTATAATTTACGGTTATTGGAAATTATACTTGGAAGAATTTTACATAAGAAGCGCTGAAGAGCTATAGGTTAAATAATTTTAAACACTTTTAAACACAGAATATATTTAAGGTTTTAATAAATATATATCAGAACAATTATATTTATTGTTTTCAGACTGGGATAGATTGAGTATGCAGATCCCTGAATGAGTATGCAGAACAAGATAAAAGTAGGATAGCGTATCTTCACTGACATATTTCTATAAACAGCCGAAAAGCATGTAATAAATCTTTGTTAAAATTGGTGAACGAGATTTTTTTTAATCAATTCATCTATTAATTTTAATCAATTTATTTATTTATTAATTTAATTATTTATTCATTTATTTATATTTTTTGATATCTTTTTATGATATTATATAACTACATAATTGCCATAAATATTTTAAGTTTTTTTAAATTATAAAATTTTCTCTCATAAAAACTAGGTATCTTATCATCGTATTCATAAATGAAGTGTCACATAGGATGTAGGCTTTTAAAGTACAATTACAGTATGGCTGAAATATTTTTATAAAGTAGCTAGTATGTAATTTGTTCGTAAATAGATTATTATCCAAATGGTTTACATATTCATTTTCAATGACGTGGTGGCAACTATGGTCAAGGACAAAGAATACTTTGGCTATGATTATTGATTTTATGATATTGTACCGCTATGACTAGCATATTTTCAGTTTACAAAGACATTTAATTTTCCATGCTTAAAGAACCCCTACTGGAAATTTTGCACTTCTGGAAACAACGGGGTAAGTAAATAATCTAATAATTTGCACTCAAGAACTACATTAAATGATACACAACATCAAAAAAATAATTCTAGTTCCGTCATATTAAAAAAAATTCAGTCTTTTTAATTATGTGACTGACTGTCTTTGTATTACTATGATACAGTTATTTTTTTTTTGTAAATAATAATAATAATAATAATAATGATAATAATAATTATAATGATAATTATGATGATGATGATGGTCAAATTTAAAAATGGTAAAATTGAAAATGTAACATTCTCAGTTTGAGTTTGTTCTTTGACGGTACTGGAAAGAAAACTTCCGACAACACGTGCGCCCTAAACAAGAAAACAACGGACGGAACTATATAAAATAAAATTTTAAAAGTGGATCAGAGGTAGCCTGCATATTAAAAATAAGTAAATAAGTTTAAAAAGCAGGCAACATATCCTTAGTGTCATTATACAGTATTTAAGTCGGAATACTGGAACCATCCAGCTAAAAAAATACAAGGCACTGAAAGTACCACAAACATGCGAAAAAGCAAAAAGAACAACAGAAATAAAACCAAAACGGCAAAATTTAAAATGATGCAAGCAAGGTTTGATTGAGTCTGTTCATGGGCGGTATTGGAAATTGCAAGATACCGTCCAAACCACAACAAGATAACATTGCACTATAACAAAATAGAAATAAAGTAAAATATATGACACAAAAAAGGTCAAAATGAATATCGGGAAAACAATATAAACATTATTCAAAACTATATTTATACGTCTAGGTATGCGTATGAATAAAGACATTGTAACATTTATAAATTGTTAATTGAAATTTATATAAATGATAGAAACATATCAACTTCCACTGATATAAGGTGCAAAGACAAAATGAACAACAAAACAAACATTTATTTCAATACAAGTAATAATAATAATGATAATAATAATGATAACAATTAATTAATATTAATTATTATTATTATTATTATTATTGTTATGTAAATAGATAAATGAAAAATAAATAAAAAAGGTTGAAAAAACTAGAATAAGAATTATCAAACTACTATTGAAAAAAAAAAAACTTATAAAATAATTAGAAAGTTATTACCTTACAAGGAAGACAACGATAGCCAGCCTAACTACACCATTCATTTTCACGGTACTGAAATTGAATCAACACGCCTGAGCCCTTATAATGACACACAAATAATTATAACCGGATCTTGTTTCCATTTACATAATAATTCACCGTGAGAGCTTAAAAAAAAAAAAAAGATAATTAAATAAAAAAAGTTCTATTTTTTTTAAGTACAATGTACTTGATTATGTTAATTAAAACATTACAGATAAATTGTGTTTAAAATAAATAATAATTTGATACAAATGCATTAAAGAAGAAAACAATAAGCGATATCGCACAATCTTATGGGACAAGACAGGAAAAAATCGCGACAGCAGTCGCGCATGCATTACATAGACAGTATACTCCATATACGCTATATATTTACATACAACAAATTTAGAAAATTCTATGAAAGGATTAAATTTTCATAAAACTGTAGAAAATGTCTTTAATAATATAATAATAACATATATTATATTACACGGATTGTTAACAAGACGTGAAATTTAAGTACCACTATAAAATGGATAGCATTATTATGCAACTCGAAAATTTTTATGATTATGATCTATGTAATCCTAACATAAAAATCAATAAATATCCCTGATAAACATTCTGTCA
Organism: Ruditapes philippinarum; assembly: GCF_026571515.1. Taxonomy (NCBI): domain Eukaryota; kingdom Metazoa; phylum Mollusca; class Bivalvia; order Venerida; family Veneridae; genus Ruditapes; species Ruditapes philippinarum. The sequence goes on from NW_026859473.1 coordinate 153,263, forward strand.
TATTTATTTTATAAAAAAAATAAGAGAGGACCTTTTCATATTTAGGCAGTTTTAATATTTCATTCTAAACAATTGTGTTTATCAATTAGTGTTCAAATGCCATTTAAATGGTCAATCTTTTGAAATAAACAACTAAATCATCTCAGCGTGACAGTGAAAAGAAAATTAGCATAATGTCACTAAAGTGAGGGAGTAGGATAATAAATGAAGACTGGACAAGACGTACACATAATTGGTGGCATTGACAAACAATGTAAGCCGGAAACATTCGCCAGCAAATGGAACATTCTAACACTATCGGGGATTTCTCTTATATTAACAATAAAGGCCGGAAGCGTGCTATATTTCACATTCTAGCACTATCGGAAATTTTCATATATAAACAAAGAAGGCCGGAAGCGTACCTTATTCTAAAACAATGAACTCTGTATTTCGCTAGAAAAATATAAAGTGAAATAAAATAATCACACAAAACTTTTATCAACATTTCAAAATTCATTATTCTCAAAATGTTTCTGCCAATAGAAGACTTTACAGTTTTATTATTTGACGCCCTTTTCATTTAGTACTAGGTTAAATGTCTTTTTAAACGTTTATTTGCATATAATAAAAAGAAAATGTGTTTAGTTTAATGTTAGATCGAAATATATTTCACCTCGTGAACACCAAAAGTTCATATTTCACTCGTGGCTGCGCCACTCGTGAAATATACCTTTTGATGTTCACTCGGTGAAATATATTCCGATCATTCACTAAACTAAACAAATAACCTCTTTTTCTATTATTATCGTAATTGCATTTAGAATGGAAGCAATAATCATAATAGGGAATTAATGGTAATGTTTAACTATTAAAAAGCAAAGAGTGGTAATTTTATATAATCATTTTTACATATTAAAATAAGAAGGAACTATTCAAGGTCAATAATAATCTTTTCTTTTATAGTTTTCTTGCAAGTTAAAGCTTTCAAAATATTTTGTTGTTTTTTTGTTTTTGTTGTTTTTTTGTTTTTGTTGTTTTGTTTTTTTTTCTATTCTATTGGACATATTTCGATAATAAAGAAAAAGAAGAAAAAAACAATAAGCGATATCACACAGTCTTATGGGACAAGACAGCAAAAAAATCGCTACAATAGTCGCGCACACATTAAATAGATAGTACATTCCATAAACGCTATACATGCATATGTCACATTACACTGATTGTTAACAAAGACGTAGTATTTAAGTAGCATTATTATGCAACTCGAAAAAACTCATAGATTTTGTATTAAAAACATACAGTCATTTTCCAAATGAATTATGATGACGAGTATGTAGACTTTCTGATGTATACAAGTATCTTGCTAAACAGTCGCTTATAATAAGCAGACTTCTGGATATATAATTAATATATGTGCAATTTTACAAAAATAAGGTATATAATTATGGTGTTATTAATACATAGGTAAGGGAAGGTACATTTCCGTCCAACATAACATGGAAGCGGATTCTTAATCAATGGTGTTTTAAGCCAAGGTACAGTCAACGTCGATTTGAATGTAATGCCCTTGATGTCGTTATAGTACAACATGGGGCGCAACCTTGCATTTTATGGACTCCACGAAGAAATCCATGATTATCGCGCCTATGTTCGTCCCGAAAATACATTTTAAAATTCGGAATTGACTGAAGATATTGTACAACATTTGATTTATCGACAATTTGTCAATATTGATGTAAACAGATAATGAAAGGAATGGCGAATTTGAGCTTTATATAAGACTTAAGGTAGAACGCGACACTTTGCGAACTTTCGAGTAGCGTATTGAAAATTGGCAAGTACAAAATTGACCATATTTCTGTTTAGATTCCGTTGATTTTATTCCAATAGTTCCAATGATCCAATTCGACGTCAAAATTGACCATCAAAGCCCGTTTTTGAACATCACGCCATTGTGAGTGTAGGACAAAAGCCCCCCGGACGAAAGCCCCCCCCCCCGTCTAAAATGACAAAGGTGGACAAAAGCCCCCCATGAAATTTTCACATAGGACAAAAGCCCACCCCCCCCCCCCCATCAAAAATACAGGTAGGACAAACCCCCCCCCCATCTTTTTTCACACGCACAGGTGCTCAAATTCATCAAATTTCACACAAACTTTTAAATAAAAATGAAAAGAATTTGTTTTAATGTTTATTTATTATGTATATATTGAAGTGATAACAAAGTTTATGATAAAAAATAAATTAATGCATGCATGCAATACCGAATTCATAGCTTTTCATATACACAACAAGGGTCAGAAAAGTAGTAATGTTTAATCACTTTTGTAAAGGGATCAAATTAATATTCTAAGCACTATGTCACCTACATGTGATGTCCATACATATCTTTTAAACACATAAAAAACACAACTTTAATACACTATATGTAAATTTGATTGACTATGGGGGGGGGGCTTTTGTCCTACCTTTACTTTTTTTATGGGGGGGCTTTTGTCCTATGTGAAAATTTCATGGGGGGGGGCTTTTGTCCACCTTGTCATTTTTAGATGGGGGGGCTTTCGTCCGGGGGGGGGCTTTTGTCCGTATCCCCGCCATTGTGTATCCTTGGCAACTGTTTCGGGTATCACGACGCCATAGGCAGATAAAATATCTTTAATTCTTTAGTATTCGACGGAAATTAATTTTTTCTTTAAGTTGATATGAAATTTATCGTTTTACGCCGAAAATGTTGGAAAAACGGAAAGTATGGTAGTAATCATTTTTTAACGTTTTTTTACAGCAACAAAATTTGATATCCTAGTGTTGAGGATAAACTGATTTAAACTTATATATCATTTTACGTAAAAGTTTTTGTTCATTTGAAATAACGCAATTACTTTGAGAGTGTTATTGATAGATAACCTAACTAAATTATTTATGGAGCAACACTAAAGATTCCAGGACGAGGCCGGCACAGGCGCACGGGAAAAATAAAAGGTTTATGGGTATGGGGGGAGGGTTAAAATTTGTCGATATTTTATCATCAAGTCAATAAATATCAATGTCAAAAATATTTGCTAAAGCTGTTGAGTGATTTTTGTGTACACGGTTACGTTCAATGTATAATAATGATACCACAGTTCCGTTGCTTAAGTTCAATAATTTCATTTGCACTTGTATTTAGACGATAAAATACAGTACAAAATAATAAAAGCTGTTAAGCGAAATCTCGGCAGAGCCTAATTACCGCCGTAAACAGTTATCATCGAGCCAGTTATTCCATCTGTACCGACAGCCGGTGTAATATTCTTATAACCTATTTTTGCACTGATAGAATGACCTGTGTACTCGTATATACCTTTTACGACGCGGTCCGTTGCTATGAAAAATCGACCAGAGTTAGAATTTTCTCGCGCATGCGCAATCTGCGTAGGGCAAAAATGCTTCGCCCTACATAGAAATATAGTAGAAGTTCATAGACAATTCCGAGTTAGTTCAAGGTAAACGGTAGAAAGTATATAAAATAGCTTTCAACAAATATAGAAAAGATGACTTTATAGCTTTGTGGTGAAGAATGCCATAAAAAGGCATGGAAAAGATACTTGTTTAAGAATTTACGATCACGGACCTGACACTGAGATCATTTTTTTTAAAAGATGTGGAAATATATCTATTAGCAAATGAAACGTCAACTTATTTGCTGTTGAAAAAGTTCATTTAAAAACAAAAGAAATTATATAACATGAAATCGAGATTAATTATCATTCAGAAAAAATATCAGAACAGGTGATAATGCATTTTTAGTGTTCAATATACCTGATTATATCATTTATCCGATTTGTCTGTGATGCAACCAGAAAAATATAAGTCATATAAATAGATTTTAGATATTTTTTTTTTCAAAATCTTGAGAAGTTAAGATGGGTTGTTTGGAAAAGATATAACACACATTTTATCCGCTTCTTCGTAATACATGTTATTTTTAATAATGCATGTCACACAATTGTTCTCTTCTCAAAATCCATAAACATTGATCGGTATATTTAAAAGTTACATAAATTACCATTTAAATAAGCGTAACTGATTAACTATATCGTCCCGGCTGAATGAACAAACGTTCGCGACACTTGCCGCCTGACCAATCCAGTTATTCAAAGGAAGTGTACAATAGAAATTGTGTAATACAGGGGTAATACAATTTTATCTTTAACACCCTGCTGTTTCAATTTAAATTACTGATGGAAAAGTCGTCTAAGGATACCTTAAACAAAGACATGTGTGTGCCCGTTTTGACCATTGAATTATTACTCCCGCACATGTTCGTAGATCTGTTAAAAAATAAATTCACGTTTTCAGTACTTACCGCCTTAAGTCATCCCAAAATTAATATTTTTTGGGTGACATAACATGAAATCGCATCTATAAATGCCTTAATTTAAAGTATGATTAACTGTATACATCGTTATTGCTTTTTTCCCTACGCAGAATGCGCATGCGCGAAATGCAACATTCGTTGCTATGGAAAATCGTATTGTAAAAAAGGTCTATACATATATTAATAGATAAATAGAACGGTTATTTACGTCAAAGGTTTTACTCGAGTACTCAGTCTTCATGTTATAAAATGAGGGAAGAAGGCAAACATGACATTTATACCCTGTCTCTTTTTTTGTCGGAAAACAAAATACTAACAAACAAACTAACTAACTAACTAACAAAATCAACAAAATACTAGTTATTCAATCTGTTCCATGTATTGATCAAAACGCGGGGGACTTTTCTGGCTGGGAAACAAACACTGTCTATTTAGAAAAGAAAATAATATATAATTTTTGTTCCAAATGGTAAAGACTCAAAGCCGAAAACTAAATAAGTTAGTTTTTGTACAAACAATTATTTTTTTCATTATTATAAAAGAACTCAACATTATCATTCCCTGTTGCCTGTATGAAAACCATATGTAGTCTTATCAACTTTTAACAGTAAGTCCCCCATTACAAATATTGGTTTAAATTTGTTAAGAAGTATTTGTAAAATATGAAAATAACAGACCTTATGGTTTTGCAGGATTTGTTAGGCGGATATAAAGTGGAGGTACCACATTTTGGGAAAATCTTTAAAAAAGTAGACAGTGGTGAAATTATGTTTTGATAATTTTCACTGTTAAAATTATCAAATATAATTTTTCAGCGGATAAATCAGTAAACAAATTAAAAGCAAAAAGTAAAGAAAGATCTTCACCTTAAAAATAAATCTGCCTTTTTGAATGGTAAAAATAAGAAATTTAATTATATTATAAAAACGTACTTTAAAATGAATTCATAAGATCTGTGAAAGTTTCAAACTTGTTAACTATATTTGAAACAAAAGAGTAAGGTTATTTGTTTTCAACGCGTATAAATAAAAATTGATTTATCGGTTAAAAATGCTTAAAACATAAATACATGTTTCACTCACATTTTTCGAAATTTTAAATAAGTTAGAAAAGAAATAGAATAAAACATACCTTGCGAGCTGACACGTGGTACTCAGATATAAGCTTCTATCTTATATCTAGGCGCACAAAATGATCAATAAGTTTGATATATCATACAACTATATATGAAGCATCCCAAGCGAATGGAAATATCTTTTTTCTCTCCAAGGTCAACTCTTTTATACGGGGGAATGTACCAGGGTTGAAGAAAAATGTCGCGGTAAGATGCTTTATTCATCAAAATCCTACTGAGGTCGAAGAATTAAATTTTCACAACAAATGACAATGGGAAATTGCAACGGTAAGTAGTGAAAAATAAGATTATACCGGAAATTTTTGACTTCCTGAATGTCAGTACAAACCAAAACTCCCCGGCCCTATTAATTCCCATTGTCATGTCTGTAACTTGATCAGTTTAATGTAACAAAAAACAACTTAATTGACCCATACTTAATTGTAGGACCGATAATAAATCTTTTTTACAGGGTTGCAAAATCATTTTTTTTGGGGTTCATAGAAAGCGAGCAGATTTACCCCTTTTGAGAACCAAAACAACACATTAATTATCCATAGTTGGCTTAAATACAGACACGCTAATCGGCGTTACTGTTCTACATTTAAATATTCATTTTAGATTTTGAATACAAGTTAAATGTTGATGCTGCATATCAAAGACGGCGCCAAATGATGTGAACAGTCACAGGTAATGTACACATCAGAGTTGAAAAATCGTTCTCTATTACAGTTGAATATCCGAAGCACTAATTATTTTTTTTCTCCATGTTCTTGTTATGTGTCTGAAAGTCTGAAATGTTTGTCTGTTGCGACAATGATTGAAACGTCTGGTCGAATCAAAATAATTGGGATAAACAAGAAAATTGAAATGATTGGTAAACTTAAAATGAAATTCAAAGACAATATGTGCCGAGACTATGTCCATTTAAATATTGGTGCGAATTGCAAAATGTTCGTTCGAATGAATTTGAGGACGAACTGTCTCTTATCTAACAAATAGCAAAAATATGTCTGTAATATCAAATAATAGTTATGAATAAATTGATATATATATATAATCAATTCTTAGTAACGTTTTGTTGAATAAACTACTTGATTAAACTAAAGATTGCATAATTTTATTCGCCTATAATCTAGGTATAGGACCACTAAATGTAGTACAACATCAAGTCGAAAGAGAACAATCGTCAGTGACAGAATCCTTCAAAATAACTTATTGCAATAATTCGTGATACGTTTAAAATAAACGTACCTTTTTCAATCAGTTAATCTGTTTTATAACTGAAAAATGTTAATTATTTTCAATGAATTACATGTCAAAACCACGTTTTTTTGCCTGTTTTGCAAAAATTATTTTCTGCTGTGTCCGTATCGCCAAATAAAATGTCCCGTTGCGTATTGTAATAATACCTCTTGTTTCCTGCCCGAATTTTGGTTCCCGTCATTAGACTAGAACGATCGACTATAGACTGGCTCATTGGCACGTTATTTATTAGGTAGATAAAATTAGATAATTATAAAAGAATATGATATATGCAAACATGGCACTATCACTTCAATCAAACGTTTATTTTAAATCCTTAAAAAAGCTCTGTGACATGTTGTACATCAGAAAAGCTATTTTTATAAGAAAAAAACAACGTGATTTGTTAAAACCAAGAAAAGATGCACAAAATCAAGTCTTACCTTTTCCCCATTGAACACAAATGCATATCTACTAGACGGCGCGTGCACGCGCCGTCTAATAAATCAGTGGCAATGTTCTGCATTTTCATCGGTAAACATTCGGCTTGTGAATATGTTTGTAAGTATAATATACTTTCAGCTACATTCAAGCTTATTTCAATAACAATTTAGCTATGTTATTTCCAGTTTTTGTCCATAACAGTGGAAACGCTTCCTCCCTCGACGCATTACTTCGTTTAAACGACTAAGTATTGTCTTGATCACATTATTTTAACTACAAATGAAAATTTTAATCTTTGATCTCTCTGTTATCTGTTTCTGTTATTAGCCAATGTAATGATCTGTCTGACATGCTGCTATAGTTTGAAAAATTGTTTCATTTTAAAGGTAAAATATAAGAATTTAAAGGGAACAGGGCAGGTTGTTGTTTTTTTTTTTTTTTTTTGTTGTTTTTTTTTTTTTTTTTGCATGACGGGACTTGAGATAATTTAAAGATTAATATCGCCGTTTGATGAAGGCATTGACCAATAACTTGTGTGCGAAATTTCAGACCATTTGCTCGCTTCGTTTTTTTTTCAGATTAATTATTCTATTTGAGAAAAATTACCCAATATTAAGGAAAACGTTTCAATGCTTTCCACTCAAATTCGGCTGAAAAAGCACAAAAATATGATTTTCTAATTATTTCTGAGTATATATCTTAATTATCTTTCTGTTTTATTTCCTCCACCTGCAGCTGATTTATGTAAGAAAATCAAAATTCTTGATTTAGGCTTTTGGACTTTAGTTGAGTCCCTCTAAAGGAACTCCACTGAGGTATTTTATCCCAAAAGCATAAAATTTTAAGTGTTTTTTTTTTTTCATAAATCAACAGATGCACTTAAAATGGAAAACTATACAATAATGTATAATTATACTCGTTAATAAAATGATGATCGATTTTTAATGCAGTCTTGCAGTCGATTTGAGCGAAAAGCGTTTCAACGCTTTTCAATTTGGGGTCAATTTGTGCAACTTAATTGATTATCCCTAGGAAGCGGAATGAGCGAATGAATTGAAATTTTGTACACGAGTTATTGGTTCACACCTACATAAAGTTTAAAAAAATATACATTCGGTCCCATCATGTCCAAAAAAAAAATAACAATAACAACAAAAAAAACAACACCTTAGTGGAGACCCTTTAACAGATTATCGCATTTACAAATATCCAAGTATTTATCTATATAAGCAATGAAATTGACTGTTACCTAAATAATATATGTTGAGTTGACTCTTTAAATACAGATAACAAATATTCTCAAAATATAAAGATGCAAATGTAGCAAATCGGTATTCAACCTTACAATTATCATTGACACCAAAGGACCAGAAGAAACACAACAGCAACGGAAAGAATAAAGGGCAGTAAAACACCAGCGGCAACTTATACTGTGAATGTTTTTGATGCAGCAATTTAACACAACTATTATCACTGCTGTATATTGATAAATGAATATTTAATGAACCTTAATCTTATTTTAAGTTAGTTTAATGATACAATTTTACTATATTGTACAATTTTAATAACGTTTTTTACATGCAAACATAAAGAAACATTAAATACAAAACAAAATACAGCTTATACAAAAAAGATAACTTTGTATGTTAATAGTATGAAACAAATGTATTTAATAACATTAATGAGGGCTTTTCCAGAAATTATGTCGTTTTAAAAGAAAAAAACAGATTTATAAGATATACCCATGCCGTTTTGGTAACTTCATTTTCACTATTACTATTTAAGCAAATTGATGTTGTTTTATTCTTTTACGAAATCATAGAAAACAGAAAATATTTTACAGTATGCGAGGAGCAATTATAAACTATATATACTTGCCCTTACCTAATTACAATAAATTAACATATTTTGAAATTTGCATTAAATATTGTCTTCTAACACTAATAAAGCTCTTTCTACCCCCGAATATTAATAACATTTTTTTACTCATTCATTGCGTGTCGGCTACTCATTAAAATCGTCTTTCAATTTTATGACCCTAATTTCCCTCTGGCACTTTTAACATAAGTCAATATATCCTCCTAAAAAGTAATGTTACAAACCGGTAAAGAATTTGGAAAATCAGGAAGTTTTTAAAAAAGAGTATTCGCCCCCTTATCGTTAGATGAGAATATCGTACGATATAGTACTTTAATAACGTACTAAGGTTCTTTCATTGTGTTAACTTCAATGAAATTACTTTTTTAAAATTTTTATTGTTTCCTTTTTTAGATTTTGATTACTTATTACAATACAAATTGATTACTATCAAAGTTCATGATTTATTTAGCATATGTTTATAATATTAAGAGAGTTTGATAACTTCCTAGTGACGGACAGACAAACCAAATAAGGCTAAAATTCTCTCAATAGCAGGTTTACAATATAACGTTTTATTACATACTTTTAAATGAAATTTTGAGAAATATTGATGAAATAAAATGCATATTTTCATTTTCTTGTTTTTTCACTGCAAAAATTTATTTTTCACTGCAGTGAAACATATTTTCCGTATTTTCACTGGTGTCTTGCCGGACTACTTTCTTTTAAATTCTGCCAGTACTCAAAATTTAAGGGAAAGTCTTGCAAATTTTTATATCCAGAAAGAGAAAAATGTATATAATAAAACAGAAAATTCCAGTTTTTTCTATAGATACACGATTTATTTTTCATCTTGTGGCATGAAAATTACCATATTTCACTCGTGGCTACCGCCACTCATGAAAATATTTATTTTCATACCACTCGATGAAAATAAATCATGTATTTATAGAAAAAACTTGAATATCCTCTATTTATTTAATTTTTACCCATGAAATATGGTGCTATATCAGTCAAATATATTTCATATTTTTTAAAATAAATATGAAATATAAATATGAAAGTGTGCGGAGTCGAAACTCATATTTATATTAAGGGACTTCTTTCGCCGTTTTGTTTGAAAAATCTGATAAATACAAAACAACTTTTTCTTGAAATTTGTTTTGAAAAGTATCTAGCATGATAGAAAATGGTCTAACTAAGAAAATTAATCCGAACACCAATATCTTTAATTCAGTAATTAACGCTGTACAGACGTTGAAAGAGTTGTTTACATGACGTCACAATGTAGCGCCAAACAGCGTATAGATTACTGCGCGCTGTACAATTGTAGTTGGTAGCAAGCAAGGGAATTCGTTACCATTTTCTTTGATAATGAAATTAAATAAAAAGGTTATTTTTTCGTTTTTCGTGAAATATGGTATAAAAAATATCCTCTTAATAGTCTTATTTTATTAACTTGTTAATTATGAATATATTATAGCACTCATTTGAATATTCGATTCCACTTAGGTTCTGTCCGAATAGTTTACGAGAATTAATATGGAGTATATGAATAATGTTTTGAAAAGTCACACTCTCTTATTTAACAAATAAAACATGGCCTTGAGGGCAATATGAAAGTTTATATGAGGGCAATATGGTCAGACCTCGGAAGGTATATGGCCCTCAGCTGCGCTTCGGGCCATATACCTTCCTCAGTCTGACCAACCAGTCCGTAAACTTGCATTTTGTCTGAAAGGCCATGTTTTATTTGTTATATTATACCGAAATTAATTCTTTTATTCCTTTGTTTTTTGCTGTAATTTTTACAATTATTTGCTTTTAAATAATAATTTTACTTGTTCAGTGTGTGAAATATCTCAAACCCTTGTCGGATTCTGTTTTATCATTTTCAAGCGATGCAGCAAAAAAGTTTTTTATCAAATTAAATAAATCGGTCTCTGATAAAGAGGCGAATCGCCTAGCCATTTTGACAGTTATCGCCTGTTTGTGTCGTCGTGAAATTCGCACGTCGTGAAAGTTACATTTTAACGGTCTTCATAAGAATTATGGACCGACCCCGGTCTGTTATGCGGTTTATGGACCGGATGACGTCATATTAAATATAGAAGGGCGTATGCAAATGAGGTATAATATATATTAATGTTTACGCTCTGGTTATATAGCACAGCCGGTTGACTGATTATGAGAGGTCTGTGGTTCGATCCCTAATTTTGGAATTGTTTTTAGACCTATTTTTTAATAGGGCTTGCAAAATTGTCTACACGGATATGAAACAACTTAGAAATACTGATTTGTCTGTTTTGTATTGAAATTTACGGCATTGAACTGACATTTATTGATTTTCTTTATTCTAATATTAATGGATTTAAAAAGAGTATGGTCTTTACCAAATAATTGCAAAATATATTAAAACCAAAAAGGAATAAATTAAAACAATCATACCTTCAATAATGTTTAAAATATAAATAAGAAAAAACATAGACATACGCGGTGGCGATCATAAAACACGAGGGACATTAAGAAACAACTGCACATCAAAGACGCCGCCAAATGATGTGAACAGTCAATCAGCATTGAAAATCGTTCTCTATTACAGTTGAAAATTCGAAGTACAAATCAATTTTTCTCCATGTTCTTGATATGTGCTCGTTGTTTAATAATTAAGTTGCATATTTGTGTGAATAAGGAGAAATTAATGCATAAATTCACAAAAAAAATGCCAAGTCTGAAATTCTGAATTTTTTGTCTGTTGCGACAAAGATTGAAACGTCTGGTCGAAGCAAAATAAATTGGATAACAGGTAAAATTGAAATGATTGGTAAACTGAAAATAAATTCAAGACAATATGTTCCGAGAATATTTCCTTTAAAATAATGGTACGAATTGCATAATGTTCGAATGATTTTGAGGACGAACTGTTCTGCAGTGATCTCCCCATTACTGGCCGTAGCGTAACCCGATGCGCAGAGTTTGGCGTACTTTCTTAACGTTTGAGGCAGAATCGCCTCTCTGATAGTGGGCGTGGTTTAGGCTTTGTAATTGATAATTTAAGGATTCGACAAGTGATATTGATCTAAGTTTTCCTGGTTCACTTCCGCCCCGTCAATAGAGACTAAATGCTAGCATACGGAGCATCATATTAAATTTTGCGACAATTTAAGGCGGAGACGAACTTCAACAGAGGCGAAGCAAATGAAGTAAGTGACACCGCCTCAGTCGTTACCTCTCTCCACGGTTAAGTTTAAGAACGATCGACTATAGACTGGCTCATTGGCACGTTATTTTTTATGTAGATAAAATTAGATATTGATAAAAATAATATGATATTCAAACATGTCACTATCACTTCAGTTAAACGTTTATTGCTCTGTGACATTTTGTACATCAAAAAAGTTAATTATTTTATTTGAAAATTTAAAAACAGTGTGATTTTGTAAAAACAAAACCCAAAATACACAAAGTCAAGTCTAAAATGTTCCCCATTGCTGTATGGACAAATGCCTACCATCTACTAGACGCCGCCTGCACGCCTAATAAACTACGGAATGCCGTTAGGGCCATCGCCTATGAATGGTTTGATCTGAAACACGAAACTCGAAAGTACGATGATGAAAACGCGAAATCACGAAACCACGATGGTGAAAACGCGACAGCACGATGATGAAAACACGAAAGTACGATAACGAAAACGCGATAATACGACAGTACGATGATGATAATACAATTAATTATCGTGTTTTCATCATCGTACTTTCGCGCTTTCACCATCGTAATATCGTGATTTCGCGTTTTCATCATCGTACTGTCGTGTTTTCATCATCGTACTTTCGCGTTTTCACCATCGTACTATCGCATTTTCATCATCGTACTGTCGTGTTTTCATCATCGTACTATCGCGTTTTCACCATCGTACTGTCGTGTTTTCATCATCGTACTATCGCGTTTTCATCATCGTACTATCGCGTTTTCATCATCGTACTATCGCGTTTTCACCATCGTAGTTTCGTGATTTCGCGTTTTCACCATCGTACTATCGACTATCGCGTTTCAGGTCAACACATTCATAGGCGATGGCCCGAACGGCATTTCGGAATGCCGTTAGGGCCATAGCCTATGAATTGTTTTATCTGAAACGCGATACTCGATAGTACGATGATGAAAACGCGAAATCACGAAACTACGATGGTGAAAACGCGACAGTACGATGGTGAAAACACGATAGTTTATCGCGTTTTCATCATCGTAGTATCGTACTGTCGCGTTTTCATCATCGTACTATCGCGTTTTCATCATCGTAATTTCGCGTTTTCACCATCGTAGTTTCGTGATTTCGCGTTTTCACCATCGTACTATAGACTATCGCGTTTCCGATCAACACATTCATAGGCGATGGCCCTAACGGCATTCCGTAATAAACCGGTAGTTTATTTACCATTTTTCGCTTTCACGGGGGAGGAAGTGTTACACGAAGGATGGAGTTCTTATGATAACTTGTTCAGGAGTTCTTGTGATAACTGTCACGGAGTTCGTCGGAAAACATCTGTATATACTACAAAAACACTCGTTAAAAATGGTTATTTTCATCTTTCAAAAATGAGTTTTAGGTGCTAAATTAAACTTAATTATTAAGCTTGTCTTACATCTTGTATTTTGTGTCAATAACTAATTCACAGGGCATTTTCATCGCCTTTTACTTCAAATCTGGTAGTTTTCAGTAAAATTTCCAAATTATTTGCCAATTCACAAATATTGACCGGTTTATTTCTGGTCTTCATCCTTGCCATGCATAATTACCTAATTATAATGCAATATTGCAAACATAAAGCACCGGCTAACAGATTTATTCCCGATTTTTAAATGTCCCGGAGTTCTTGTGATAACTCTGAAGATGTCACAGAGTTCTTATGATAACTTTTGTTATTGCCAGTGTGTTTTTTGTGCTAAATCACGGCACGTTTTAGCGTTTATTATTATTCAACGAGATTGTAATTCAGTATGAAATGTAGTACGCTCATCCTTTGCGCAATAAATAAGTTATATAATGTTGGTTTTGAGTGATTTTTAGTTCAAGAGACATTATTTCTAACCACCGTTTCTTTTTCATAGTATTTTTTTTGACGCAGATTTCGTAGACTGGAAAAAGGATTTATGTACTGGTTTCCAAGCAGTTTCCGGCTCCTAGCAGTATTCTGGCCCTCTGTTCTTAAATAGCGTATCTTACCAGACTAATGGGATGTTGTTGTTGATATTTTATCAATAATAGATATATCATCACGCCTTTACAGTATATCAGCTGTTAAAATATAACTACAAATGCCTTTAGGCAGTTTTAAAAGTTAAAAATTGATTTTTTATTCTTTTTGATATTGTACGTTGAACATTTTTATTTATAAGTGAGTCATCATCTCATACAAACATTCATTTTAGCTCGACTTTTCGTAAAATACTCGAGCTAATGCAGTCACCCATTTGTTGGCGTCGGCGTCACTGTGGTTAAGTTTTTTTACGTGTAAGCTGGTATCTCCATAACTACTGAAAGGACATGATTGATCTTTTGATTATCTAACATGATTAGCACAAGTCCCATAACTCTGATTTGCTTTTTTGCATATTTATGCCCATTTTTTCGACTTAGAAATTATTGGTTACGTTTTGCGTGTAAGCTTGTATTTCCATAACTACAGAAGGGAATGGATTGAAACTTCATATGCTTCTTCTTTGTAATTATCTAACATGATTGGTAACTCCAATTTGCTTTTTTGCATAATTATTTCCCCTTTTCAACTTAGAAATGCTTGGTTAAGTATTTGCGTGTAAGCTGGTATCTCCATAACTACTGAAGGTTTTGTGCCTTTTGTGATAATTTTATGCATTCATAATAATCAATCAATAATTTACTCGATAAAACATCTTAAAGCTGCGTGCCTCTGGATAAGACAAATTATTTCAATAAAATCAAACCTGAGAAAAATTTACTAACATTTTAGGAAAAGTAAACAGATTTGAATAATAATTTACATGTTTTTTGTAATTTTTGTGTCGCCTCTACGGAGTAGTGGCGACATATAGGGATCACTTCTCCGTCGTCTGTCTGTCCGTCTGTCTGTCTGTCTGTCCGTCTGTCCGTCCGTCACAAAACTTGTCCGGACTACTCCTCATAAACTACTGGTGCAATTTCATCCAAACTTTACAGGAATGATCAGTACCAAGTCTAGTTGTGCATATTGTCAGCATTTTCCGGTTCAATGATTTTTGTCAGAGTTATGGCCCTTTAATAATTTTTAATTTAAAATTTTTTCCGGACTACTTCTCTTATACCACTAATGCAATTTCAATGAAACTTTACAGGATTGATCTGTAGCTCAAGTCCTTGCGCATATTGCACGGGTTTTTCGGTTGAATGATTTTTGGCCGAGTTATAGCCCTTTGATAAAAATGTGTTATTTTCTGTGTGTTGCCAGATACACAAAAGCTTGTCCGGACTACTCCTCATAAACTACTAGTGCAATTTCATTCAAACTTTACAGGAATGATCAGTACCAAGTCTAGTTGTGCATATTGTCAGCATTTTCCGGTTCAATGATTTTTGTCAGAGTTATGGCCCTTTAATAATTTTTATTTTTAAAGTTTGTCCGGACTACTTCTCTTATACCACTAATGCAATTTCAATGAGACTTTACAGGATTGATCTGTAGCTCAAGTCCTTGTGCATATTGCAAGGGTTTTTTGGTTGAATGATTTTTAAATGAGTTATGGCCCTTTGATAAAAAGGTGTTTTTTCTGTGTGTTGCCAGATACGCAAAAGCTTGTCCGGACTACTCCTCATAAACTACTGGTGCAATTTTATCCAAACTTTACAGGAATTATCAGTACCAAGTCTAGTTGTGCACTGTCCGTCTGTCTGTCCGTCTGTCACAAAATTTGTCCCAACATGAAATTGGCCATCATGAGGCGACACATGTGATTACTGATCGCTCTTGTTTAGTATTTATCACCATATTTCTACTGCGTTACTAACGCAGTAAACGCTATTTTTGAATATTTTGACCTCATTTTGGTAATTTGCATGGGTTGTGAGTGTTGTTTGTAATGTGTAAATTACTTCCGTTTGATTTCTTCACAATATTTATCTGTAAAATACATTTTCAAATATCTCATGAAAATTTGCATGAATCTGGAGGCATGCTGCTTTAATAACAAGCCTTTGTACTTTTTTCTGGACAATTTAATGTATTCATATGGGTAAGCATTATTATACTCAATGAAACACTTTGTGACAAGTCTTTCAACTTGTCGAGCGTCGCTTTTCACCGACAACTCTTCTTTATATAAGTATTAATTTAGTTTTAACGATCTTTTTATGGAAAAAAAAATATATGTATAACAGAAATATCGTAGTGTGGTTGCCATAGAATACTTTTGTAAATATGATTCATCGGCCTTTCAATGCATTCGAAGTTGATCTCTTAATGTGTCTCAGAAAGAAAAAAGAAGAAACGCCTGTGTTATTTTCGACCCCCACCCCCCCCCCCCCCCCCAAAAAAAAAAAAAAATTAATAATAATAATAATAATAAATAAAAAATATGAAAACATATAAGAGAAATAAAAAGTGTGTTTAGTGTTCAAATTATTCCTGTACCTTCAACTTGTAATTTCACTTACGAAATTTCTATTGTATTGTTTAATGTACTAGACTTTAATAAATATATTTTTTTAACAAATTTCATATTCGATATGATATAGCGTACACAAACATTTCTCTTACTTTCGATCCATATGATAAGGATAAGTATTCGATTTATAAATAGTTTTTGGAGTCATGTGATTACAAATGAATTTTATTACAGAATATAAATAACTTATGTCAGTTGAATATAATTAATGAATAAATTCATAAAATCGAATTTTTACTTTTTTAGATTATAAAAGTGGAATAGAAGCTCATGAGATTATACTATAATACGGTGGAACGTCTGAAACAATAGAAACTTATGACGCTGGACTTTCAGACAAGATAGAGGATGGCTTCAGGGGTATATTTGGTAGAAGAACTGCAGATGGTGTCGATGCATTTATATTTAACTTGTGGACCACAAGTATAACTCCTACAGAATTTGTCTTTGACATTGATCCAAGTATGAATTTTGGGAAAAGAGATTCTTATGAACTATACAACGAAAGGCGTGATGTTCCAGCCGAACAATACAACAACGATAAGAGAGATGGTCCTATCAGACCAAACAACCAAAAAAGGATGGTACACATGAACCGTACAACGGGAAAAGAGATGGTCCACCTGGACCCTACAACGGGAAGAGAGATGGTCCACCTGGACCCTACAACGGGAAGAGAGATGTCCACCTGGACCCTACCACGGAAAGAGAGATGGTCTACCTACAACGGCCACCTGCACCCTTCAACAGGAAGAGAGATGGTCCACCTGGACCCTAAAACGGGAAGAGAGATGGTCCACCTGGACCCTACAATGAGATAGGAGGTTTACCTGCGCCATAAATAAAAAAAAGACAATCTGCTCTTAATTTTTTTTGTAAAGTTTTCAAATTAATTGTTATATTATTTACTTTTGTCCCGAGAAAAAAATCATTGTTTTACTGTGCGTTTAGGATAACTATTTAGTGACGCGGTGGTCAAGTCCACTATAACGTTGTAAAACAGTTATCATATTGTGTTTAATATCTTAAGTCAAGCAGGCTTGTCCTATAAATTAAAAAATCGACAAATTTACCAACTGTCGGCGTAACGCAGTAGGTTCAGTTGTCTGGTAAATAGTAACATATCAATGCAAGACAGCCCGGTTCAGTCCCAAAAAATTCTGTATAATTATCAATCAAGTAAGAGTATGTTTTCTTTTCTTGTAAAGATTATTAGTGCTGTGTTATTTCCTATTAACTTCTCATTTCACTTTTGTTTTTAAATGTTGCTATATTTAGCAAGTTGATGCAACCTGATACGGAATGCATACATGTACATAAATTCTCTCAATCATAGTTAAGTTGGCACGAAAAACTTGTGCACTGCAAAAGTACTATGATTACTATATATTACACACTACACAGGATAAAAATCATTATTTCCAGTATATCTAAATAATTCGATATCATAACAAAACTGCCTTTATATTCCAATTCATTTGCATCTAATGTAAACATTAAAAATAATAGGGAAAGAAAAAAGGTAGACAACTTGTGAGGCTCGAACTCATGATAAAATTCAATTTGTATGGCATCCTATTGACTTAACCAACTTTGCTATGGAGACTTTTCAAATACTTGTTCTTATCTTGAATCATATTCACTTTTAAATACCCTGTTTTACCTATTCATACAAAGGGTACACAAAAAATGCAAAGTCACCCTCAAATTATCATAACGGCACAGTATATACAAGAGATGAAATCCAATAAACAGATAATAATACATCGTAGTTAATTGTGATGCTTCAAACTATATCAGTCGGGATTTGTTTTTTAACTGATTTCTTAGATTTTTCTATTTATCTCAGTCTACCTTACCCACTTTCCTTGCTAACAGTTATTATCGATTTCGCCACAAGTGACCGACTACCAATCTCACATGAATCAAGTGTTAGAGACAAATGACCATAAGGTCCGATATAAATTGTCACGGAAATATTTCCCATTCCTCAATGATCGAATCAGCAACGCCTGAATAACTTATCTAATTTATTAAGATTAGCTTGTCTCAATATGTGTAAAATATTTTTACATTCCACTTGTTACTACTTTCACAGTATATTAACGAAATCACTGTTCTCTGTCTTGCGCGCCTTTACTATTCAATATGTACCATGTCTTGCGAGTACAAACACATGTTTCTTCCGATCACAGTACCCTTTTTGGGAGCCTATAAATTGTAACTTGTACCTTTCATGTAGATTGGTTTATATACTGTGACATTTGTTTATTGCTTATACTTAAAAGGTATGTGCTATTTCTACATTGTATCTTCCAACGATACATAGTTTTCAAATACATGTCACGGTTCAGAACTGTTCCGTATTTAGGGGAGAAGATGTGTAAGTGGCCGGATAGCTCAGTCGGTACAGCCGCGGTACGGTATGCCGAGAATCTCGGGTTTGAGTCCCGGTCAGGCTGCACATTTTTCTCACCCTGTGACATATATTTATATGGAACGCCATAGCTGCCTTATATAAACACTTCCAAAGTGGTGATGTCCTTTTGACCGATAGTGCTGTGGTTCTGATAAATGGTTATATGGTTTTGACAGATGGTGATGTGGATTTAATAAATGGTGGTGTGGTTTTGATAAATGGTGATGTCGTTTTGTCTATTGGTGATGTAGTTATATATATGGTGATGTTGTTTTGATAAATGGTGCTGTTGTTTTGATATATGGTGCTGTTGTTTTGATAAATGGCTCTGTGGTAGTAATACATGGTGATGTCGTTTTGATATATGGTGGTGTCACTTTGGTACCTGGTGATGTCATTTTGATAGATGGTGCCGCGGTAATGATAAATGGTGATGTCGTTTTGATACATGGTAGTGTCACTTTGGTACCCGGTGTGGTCAATTTATATACGGTGCTATTGCTTCGATAAATGGTGCTGTGGTAATAATAAATGGTGATGTCGTCTTGATATATGGTGGTGTCACTTTGGTACCTGGTGGTGTCATTTTATATATGGTGCTGTTGTTTTTATAAATAGTGCTGTAATTTTGCTATATGGTGATGTTGTTTTTATTCAATTCAATTTGTTTATTGTATAATAAGGCCTCCGGCCCATACACAAGTATAATAATACACATGACATTTTCATAAAGTGCATTAATGTATAGGTAAGTAAATACAACAATGTGAACAATTAACAGAGGTTCATATATCGCCATTTTGTCTATAGTACAACATAGTATACATGAAACATAGTATACATGAAATTATAGAAAAACTGATAAGTACTGATCCCTTTCTTGTAATGCATAATATATATACGTAACAACATTGCGTATAATATGTTCATTTTCAGAAGACATTAGATTATTGAACTTGTAAATTGATGTATGTTCTATATATGTATTAGGAATATATTTACATCGAATATTACTATATAACGGACACAAAAGCATAAAGTGGTATTCATCTTCAACACAACCTTCACAATATGGACAGTCTCTAAATTCCCTTTGAATACCAAAATGTCTACCCTTTTCTATCATAAGGGTATGACTAGAACTTCTAAATGCTGCAATGCACGTTCTAAATTTGTTTATATCAACAACATTTACAAACTTTTCAACTTTATATACTGTTTTATACTTAGCATAATAAAAAAGTTTTGCGTTTTGGTAACACCTATCCCTCCATTCCTGGATATACTGGTCCTTTAATCGTTGTACATATTGTAATAGAAACAAGTCAGGGTTGTCAACATTCTGGGCTTCCCACACATAGCCATAGCCGTTTCCATACAAGTGAGTTCGTAAATCAGTTACCCAGTTTTTATAACCAATATTGTCATAATACATTAGCATATTATAGCACATTCGTACATATCTGTCTTCAGGTAACTTTAACAAACGAAGCCAATATTTAACTACACGCTTTGCAGCATAGATGTACAATGGAAATCTACCTAAATCACCTAAAATTGCATCATTACATGCACCTTTGTTTACTTTCATAAACATTTTACAAGCAAAAATGTGTACATTTTCAATACAATTTGGTTTCTTAAGACCCAAGATTTCAGACCCGTACAATGCAATAGATGCAACCTTTGAATCAAATATTTTAAAAAACGTTGTATATGGAAGACATGGATAATTGTATAATGAACTGAGTAAATGCAACAATACTTTTTTTGCCTTGAGTGACATGGCCTCTGCCATTTTATACATAGAAAGCTTACTTGAAAAATATATTCCAACATAAGTAAAACCATTGACTTCTTCTATGTCTACATCATTGTATTTCCATCGTTCTCTTACACTTAATCTACCTCCTCTTTTAAAAATGAGAACTTTTGTTTTAGCTATATTAACAACAAGTTTACTAACTAAACAAAAATGTTTCAATATATTCAATTGCTTTTGTAGTCCGATCACTGTGTCAGAAATAAGAGCTATGTCGTCTGCAAACATGAGCAAAAATATTTCTACAAGATGAGGAAACAATTGTATACCCCTTTTTCTGTTCTTACATAACAGTGAATAGAGTTCATCAATAAACAATGCAAACATAATAGGACTCAAATTACAGCCCTGACGCAAACCGATTGGGCATTCAAAGCTATTAGTTACACCATTGTTAGTTTTAACACACGCTTTTACAGAAATATATATAGACTGTTTTGCATTATACAAGTTACCTTTTATGCCACCTTTTCTTAAAATATCATACAATATGCTGTGATCTACAGAATCGAACGCTTTTTGAAAATCAATAAAAGCTACGTACAATGTTTTCCTTTTCATACATAAATACTTACTTACAATGGCTTGAAGAATAAATGCATTATCTACAGTACAATATCCTGATCGGAAGCCCGCTTGGGCTTCACAAATTTTACAATAAGCATTCAGATAAAATGTTAAACGCTTTGTGATGATTGCAATATAAACTTTGCTCAAAACATCTAGTAAAGCTATACCTCGGTAATTATTTGGGTTATTTACACTACCCTTTTTGTAAAGGGGTATCACAACTGTTTTTGTCCACTGCTTTGGAAATTCGCCTTTGAGAAACAATCTATTAAATAACTTTCGAATGAAAGGTAAAAGTACATTTACACCATAAACTAAATGCTGCGGTATAATCACACCACCAACAGCTTTATTCAATATCAAATACTTTATACTATCATTTATTTCCTCGTCTGTGATACAGGAATTGAAAATTAATTGTTCAATATCATCAAAATCGTCATTTTCATTTTCAGCATTAATTCGTTCTTCATTCTCTGAATCAACATTGTTTACAACTGAAAAAAGATTGCTAAAATGATTAAACCAGTCGTCCAATGAAATGTTTGGCTCCGTTCTTGGTTTATTAGTTAGTTTTTTAACTTCGCCCCAAAACCTTTTCGTGTTACCAGTTGTACTTTCTAGTTTCGATAATGCATTTTTATCAAATACAAATTTTTTGCGTTTACATATATTCTTATAAGCATGTTTACTATTTACATATAGCAATAAATTATGTTCACTTCGGCTTAACCGAAAACGATTCAAATGTTTTCTTGCATCAGTCTTTGCTCGTTTACAGTCAGTGTCAAACCATGGCTTATAGTTCCTAGGTTTACCACCATAACGTTTCAATTTCTTAAATGCATTACTGCTGTTTAGAATGGCATCTTCAAATGAACTTATAACCAAATTTATGTCGCTGGTGTCATCATTTAATAGTGTTTCTACATTATCAAAACTTCCATTTATAACATTTTCTGCTAAGTATCTTTTATATTCCCTGCAATTGTCATCTGTCAGATTATATCTAATACATGTATTGCTACCGGTGCCGTTTCTTTTAACACTATGAACAACATCTGGCACTTTCAGAGATAGCGCTAACGGAAAATGACAACTTTCGCTATTCTCTAAATTTCAAAATTGCTGATAATATCAAACAAATTTCTAGACACTATGAAATAGTCAATAGTACTACTACCGTTTTGATTTAAGAATGTACATCACTACTATGGGGACCGAACCGCCCATTAACTATGAAACACGAAAATGTTTGACAAAATGATATAAGTTGGCGCCAATTATCATTTACTATATTATCTGTTGCAAATCTTTCTTTATGTACGTTGCAATCTAAGATATCGTGAAATTCATACAATTCTGGTATAAATACACTGGACGTAGTAAAATCAATGAGACTACCAGTACGTGCATTAAAGTCGCCATTTAACAGAAGCTCCGTATCTATATATTCTCTGCTAATAATTTCTTCTAATTGCTTAAAGTCTGACCGTAAGACGTCATCATAAAACGGGGACTTGGGAGGTGGAATATAAATAGCAACGTATAAAACATTTCGAGGTGTATCAAATAACAGCTTGTCAAAAAGAAGTATTACACCATACTAAAAATTCTCACATACGCGTTTTACATACTTTGATAGTTTACTTTTAATTACTACAGTGACACCTCCCATTGGTCTTCCGCCAGTTTTAGATCGTTGAGCTTTACAAGAATATGAAACATGATCTGTAAAATATTCATCACAAACGTCAGCGTTCATATCCCATGTTTCTTGAAAACTTATTAAGTCATAAGATAAAAGCATTTCAGATAATTCAAAACCAGTTAATTTGGACTTTAATCCTTCAATATTCCAACTCAGTGACTTTATGTTCGCACATATACTAGAAAATGATTGTGCTGGACCTTGACCGTTGTCCTATTTTCGAAAAGGGCTACCCCCATTTTCAGTTATAGAAGGTGTTGCCTCCATGCTCTCTTCGATTAGCGAATCAGCTGTGTGATTATCTGATTGACGAGTACCGCGCCGAAATACACGAGGTCTAGGTTCAGATCCAGGGTTAACTTTTGCATATGTCACCAACTTGTTGCCTTTAAAGTAGCCATTTAAGCTCTTTAATTTTGCTTGTTTAAGTTCTTGGCGCTGTAGAAATAAAAGATCGTTTGAAATTCGTATACCCTTAATGCGCAACTTGTCTCTAAATTTGAATAGTCTAAATTTGTCGTCGCTATTTGCAAACTGAACAATAACCATTCTATCATTACCCTGATTAGTATCAACTACACCAACACGCTTTGCTTTTATTAAAGTATTACTATCAAATTTGGCTTCGATCGTATCAGCTTCTTTTAATACTTCATCTTCACATAGTTTTTTTAAACTGTAATCATCAGATTCTTTCTCTTTCAAACCAAAAATTCTCATCGAACTCTTTAGCCTCTCGGATTCTGAAATAAGCAACTGTTTTTCAATATTCCGTAAACACGAATCTCTTTTATCTTCACCATATGACACAGCTTCCATATCGCCAGCTAGTACTTCTTGGTCATACCGCAAAACATCAACTTTCTCTTCGATAAATCGCATTCTGCCATCAATTTCCTTTTGATTAACTCAACCTCGTCGACCTTTTTGTGCATTAAATTCAACTCTGACTTCATTAGAATAATCTCAGACTTAACACCCCTTACTTCATTTTTTACTTCACTTATTTCATTCCGAGTCTCTCTAATAGCATCCAAGATAGCTTGTGTATTTTTATCTGTTATATCACTTCCGGGTCCCGGATTCAACTCTATGTCTGCTGCTAAAATTAATAGTCTTTTACCATATGCATAGTACGCACCATAGATAAATTGCATACAGTCGCTAGATGTACTGCGAGATGTAGAAGGCATATTAACACTATCACATAAACTGATGTCCGGTCTTGCAAAGTTGTCGATACAGAGCTTATTGCCTCACACAACCCCGTACAATGCAAGAAATGTTGCATGTTGATGTTGTTTTTATAAATGGTTATACTATTTTGATGTATGGTGGTGGTGTTTTTATAAATGGTGATACCATTTTGCTCTATGGTGATGTTCTTTTTTATAAATGGTGATACTATTTTGCTACTCTCTAACCGTAAATATTGATATTAAGCTATAATTTAAGTGCCGTGTTGCATCTGTACAAAGTTGTCGATCCCGTTCTTCAACAATGTGTTTTGATATTTGTTTAGTCCTTCGAAATAATCGACCCCAAAACATTCTTATTGAAGATTGAATAAAGCATTAGCCAGTGATTTTCACAAGAGCAATTCGAAACACCTTGCTGGAATAATCCGAACGTTTTCGGCATTTTCCGTTATTCTTCAGATTATGAATAATAGAAGACGTATTCCAATTGCGGAAGACTGACAGAAAGGACTGAAAAGTTTTTTTAAAAAACAACAACAAGAGATCCACCAGACTCTTTTCAATGATTTGTTTGGCTAAACAACAATAAGAGATTCACCAGACTCTTTTTTGAATGATTTGATTGGCTAAAATCTCAAATATGAGACGGACCAAAGCGTAGGTGTTTAGAATCCACAAAACATTGGGTAATGTAGATACTCCGGAACGCGGCAAATGAGAGACTATCCCATCTTATCATAGGGTATAAACAATTTTTTATCGTACTAGGGCTTTCACCATTATCATGTTTCAATGTAGAATTCATTTTAACTCGGTGCAAGGGGGCGTGGACGGTAGCTTGTAATTGCCATTAACGTCAATGAACTGGCTCTATCAAACCGAGCCTTCAACATTGACAATTTTGCCGTGTTGGGCTTTCTTGTTCTCTATTCTTAGGCATTATGCTTTTGAGTAAAGACATACTGCATAAAGAAAAAATATTAGAAACAATTACATATACAGTTAGGACATTATGATTCAGTTTGTTAATGACATATCGTGCACGGTATGTTGTTATTTTGTAGTTGCTTTTATTGTTGCTTGTTCGAATGACAATTTAATTAAATACATTGCTTTTTTTTAATTAAAAAAAATTAAAATAAGTATATTCTAAATTGTATGAATATCATCATGTAAAACGTACGGCTGTTTGAAAATGTACTATAAAGCTAAGCTCAGTTGGAGACGTACACTAAATAGCCGATTGGTTCAGGATGAACATTAAAGAGTGTTACTTTGTTTTATTTGTCTTCACTATTCTTGGTAAGTTCTTATTCATAGTTTGCCAGTATTAAAACATGTTTTGATTTCTATTAGTGTTCTTAATTAGCTGATAAGCGAAAAAAATGCTACGAAACTCATATAAATACGAAAAGAAGTTCTACTCGGGTTATGACGATAAGCACTTTGCGGTGTGTTAAAATCAAATGGAGAAATGTTTGTTTGTTTTTCTGTTTACATTTTATATTTATCATTATTAATATTGATATGAGCTTTTGTGTACTCGGAATACAATATTTTAACTGTATCTTTTAAAGTAAGCACCTAAAACATGTATGTGAAACGTTCCCCATAAATTTGAACAGTAATTGATCAATGATTGGTGAATATTTATATCTAAGTTTGAGTGAAATGTTTTGCTATTGCTAGTGCGTGCTAATACTCAGAGTGCTCTTTTTCATATGAGCCGTGTCACGACAAAACCAACATAATGGGTTTGCGACCAGCATGGATCCAGACCAGCCTGCGCATCCGCGCAGTCTGATCAGGATCCATGCTGTTCGCTATCAGTTTCTTTACTTGTTATAGGGTCTGTAAGCGAACAGCATGGATCCTGATCAGACTGCGCGGATGCGCAGGCTGGTCTGGATCCATGCTGGTCGCAAAGCCATTATGTTGGTTTTGTCGTGACACGGCTCATATATGGATGTGAAGGAGAGAGACACTATTTTTAATATTATAAACCATAGTGATCGAGGGTCATTTTCATTAAAGAATATGGACTCTCCGATCATATATATTTATTTTGCACAATTAATGACCCTATTCTGAGAATTCTATGAGCAAAATGTTAACCTTACCACAGATAATAGAAATTTAACAGTTTTAAACTATTGAAAAAGTTGTTTATTACGAATTAAGGTGTGCTACACGTAATAGCTTTGTCCGTTCGTAAGGAAGTTGGGTGTAAAAATAGTATACTGACGCGTCTAATATTACTCTTTAAAATGGCCCATTTTCTTACTCCTGCTGAAAAATCATTAACCAGCCTCAGTAGCTCGAGTTAAGAAAAGATGTGACTTTACCTTATTTGAAACGTTTATAATATTGACACCTGTAAGAATTTAAAAAGAAACATGTCCCATCACCATAAAATACTGATTTTGTTGAAACATATCTATTCTATTAGAACCACTCTAAAGTCCATTACACTGGTGAAATTTAAAGAAACATAGTCGTGACCTAAGTGAGGCCTGCACCCACGACCCTATCTTTGCCACTCGGCAATCGCTTCAACTAGAAATTGACTTGGGTCCCACTCTCAACATGACTGGTGACATGTCCGTGGTCCGTGTTTTCGCTCCGCGTCCCCGCCAATTTAACTTGTTAATTATCGACTTTTCGCTTGGCGGGATCGCGGGACGAAATCACGCTAATTAGCGGGGGCGCGCGGCGAAATTTTATTTCGCACCCCCGCTAATTAGGGTGTTTTCGTCCCACGACCCCGCCGTTTTATTTCTTAAATCTCGCTCCGCGCCCACGCGGGTCGAAATTTTATTAATTATCCTTCGCCTCGCGCCCTCGCTTATTAGCGTGTTTTTGCTCCGCGCCCCCGCCATTTTTACTTGTTAATTTTCGACTATTCGCTTGGCGGGGTCGCGGGGCAAAAAAATGGCCACGAATGGCACAAATCAGCCACCATACACATGTTGTAACAAGCCAGACCGAACTACTGTTCGATTTTGGAAAATTATTTACAAACATTTTAGAAATCACCACCTAAACAGCACCATGCACCTACCTTGATTAGTTTTAAAATCTGCGTGAACAATTTCGGCAATGGAAATAGCACACCTAATTTGAAGCGAAGCACAAATTAATGTGCTAAAGGTGTGCATTAAGCAGGCCTGGATATAATGCACAGTAGGTTACCTGCTGTTTAGCCTGGTTAGGAATCCCAGACTAACCTGATGTTTCCTACACCAGTAAAGACAGGAAGTCGCTTTATGACTTTTACAGTGTCGATGTGAGTTAAAGCCAAAATATTTCAAGAAAGTCAAACATGAGAAAAATGTACTAAATTTTAAGAAAAGTAAAAAAGATCCAAGCTTTAAGTTAAGGTTTACATATTATGTGCGATTTATGACTGGTTTTGCAGTATTTATCGCGACTAACGCAGTATGGGTTATTTTTGCTTATTCTGACTTATTATTTTACTATTTAATTATTATCTGACTTTGCTTATTAAAAGTAATTTTGATGGTGTTCAAGTGCCGTTTGTATTTTGTAAATTACTTGCTTTGTTCACTTCACAATGTTTTACTTTTGAATACATTTTTATTTTTAAATGACTGCAATGTTGGATCTGCATGCATGGAGGCATGCTGCTTTAAAGTTTAAACCCATACGGAAGTTAAAATGCGAACGGAGACCAAAATTATCTTTGTAGTTTTTAAGGAAAACTTGATTGAAAAAAAGAGAAAATAATTTTATTCCCTCGTTTCTATTTTGTAATTTTATTACTGATGTATGTATCAAAATGTATATTTATAATAAAATATGCATTGTACAGACTTTGATAAATTGAAAAATCAATGACTCTTTATCTAAAATAGCAATAAATTAATAATAAATATGATATAGTTTAAGAAAACAATTTCATTCTCCCATTTACATAATATGAATTCGGTAACAAAACAACGTTTAAATACATTTAGTCAGGGTGGGGTCCCTGGCCGAGTGGTTAAGATTTTCGACTTTAAACCACGTGCCCCTCACCGCTGCAGATTGGGACATTTTTATTCTGTCATTAAGGGGGGCTATCTCGATAGGTTACGGAACGTCTGCACAGGTCTGAAATAATACACGCTCCACCAGTATATCAGTAACAAATGACTTGTACTATGTTGTTGCGACTCGCACGCATTGACTTATTTGAAATGTGGAAAAAAGGTTGAAATAAACTTTTCAAAGCTACGTTGTCAAAAGTAAAAAGGTTCTATGGGGGATTAATTTGTATACGACACAACACTTAAAGAGTTATTTTTCAATCTAAACCATTTTGAATATAACGAGTGTTTACACTTTGTATTTTACAGTCCAGAGTTTTTTTAGTAAAATGGTATTAAGTAATACCAAACTTGTCTGCAGTCTACTTAATACCAGTGGTGTACAACTGTCTGTGAAGTAATAAAAGTACAAATACATAACTGAAATATCATAAATGTATTAACATATTATTAATTGGTTCATATGTGTGACGGCGATTTCAAGTATTTACAGTACTCGATCATTTGTAATATTTTTGTGAACAAATAAAATATCGTTTGAATCACGGGTAAAGGAATTCCACCGAGCTCCAAAGGTTTTAAAACATAAAATATGAATTTGAAATTTTACAAAGATCAGCTGGACACATAAAAAGAAATATATAAAAAAGATAGTAAAGCTTTTCAATTTTGGTTATTTTCCACAATTAAAATGACTTTTTTGGAAAAACGGGAGTGATCGAACGATCTAAATTTATTCAGAGCAGTTAATTGACCTAGACGTTTAGATTGTCTGTGAGTGTTTTACAACTAGAACTTCACATAACTTTTTCTTCTACATTTTTCTTTTGTCAAATGGTTCATTCCCAGACACAAATTTAAACATTAACATTTGAACATATATTCAGAATGAAAATCACAATTAAAGCTGTGACATGGTTTAGAATGCGTGCTTAACGCCCCCCCCCCCTTCCCCCACACACAGACACACACACGATTTGTTCATTAAACGCATTTTAAATGACTTTTTCAGATTACAGAAGCGGAGCGGAAGGTCGTTCTGAGATCAGATCATTACACAGCGGAACGCCTAAACCGATCAACGCCTTTATAACTGGACCGTCTGGTAAGAAAAACGATGGTTTACTTGGACGAAGGGGTGGAAAAGGTGTAGATCCATATGCATATAAAACATGGACCAAACGCATCATTCCAACAAATTCTGGATGGGACATACATCGAAGTATGTTTTATGGTAAAGAAGATAGCCCATATGAACCGTACAATGTGCGCAGAGATGGCCCTGTCGTATCAAATAATTGGGAGAGAAATGGCGCAATCGGACCAAATAATTGGAAAAGAAATGGCACAGTCGGACCAAATAATTGGGAGAGAAATGGCCCAGTCGGACCAAATAATTGGGAGAGAAATGGCCCAGTCGGACCAAATAATTGGGAGAGAAATGGCGCAGTCGGACCAAATAATTGGGAGAGAAATGGCCCAGTCGGACCAAATAATTGGGAGAGAAATGGCCCAGTCGGACCAAATAATTGGGAGAGAAAAGGCCCAGTCGGACTAAATAATTGGGAGAGAAAAGGCCCAGTCGGACCAAATAATTGGGAGAGAAAAGGCTCAGTCGGACCAAATAATTGGGAGAGAAATGGCCCAGTCGGACCAAATAATTGGGAGAGAAATGGCGCAGTCGGACCAAATAATTGGGAGAGAAATGGCGCAGTCGGACCAAACAGCAAAAAAGATGGTCAATTTCGACTGTCTATCTAACGGAAAGAGATGGTCCACGTCGACTATCTAACTGAAAGAGAGATGGCTCAGTCGACCAAATAACGGATAATAAAAGATACATAATTATGCTGGGAGTTGTTGTCTAAGGATATTCCAATATATCATAATTATGTCAATATATCAGTCCTAAATTGAGTTAATTAATAGATATAAAAGTAAACAATACATCATTTTATACCTATTTTTATGACTATAGAAACCCAAAGAAAAAAGTGCCTATCTGTTGACATTAATTCAGATTTGTTATCATTGAACATCAGTGGACGTTTCTAATTTCATAATAATAATCAGACATATTTTCATTTATAATTTTACAGAAATTGACTTTATGAAATAATAAGGTATAAGTAAATGTTAGCGTGTGTGGTCTAACGTCAAAAGTGGAGTTTGAAAGTGACCTCTAATTAGCAATTTTCTTTATGTTGATGATACATTTAAAATAGTTTTCATTACGATTGTTTCTTCCTCAAATCGTTCAAATCATTATTATAATTGATTTAGACTGTCGAGAAAGAAAGAAATGATACAGTTAACGAATGTGTGTCAGGACTGTACATCTACTTACAGCTTCCCTGTGCACGTAAAAGTGACCAATGCGTCGAGCTTATTACTGATATACATGTATATACTAAGCTGTAACTAAAACCTCCTAAATAGATGGAAAAATTATCTGATTTCTGGAATATCTCTTCTGCTTAATGCTTATCTAAGCATGTGCCGAGGTTGTTTTGTTTCATAAAGATGATCACCCTGTGCTCGTTTGATATAAAACGTGGATATGTAATGTTTCCCCTGGACTGCAAAGGGCATTCAACACGACATGATGTACTTCCATCGACTGACAAAACACTAGAATGTGGTGGGAATCGGTGTCCTGTGGACACAAGTCTATAAAAAGCATATCATGTATAACTACCAAACCCCTTGAGCCATGAAGTTTTATTTAAATATTTTGTAATCATGTGATTTTACGTACTGTGGTTATTTGAGTTTTGGCCTTTGATTTAGCAAAAAAATAAGCATTTTTAGATTTGGCATATTTAACTTAAAAGTATATGCATAAAATTAAAAGTGCCGAAACAAGAAAATTTCACTAAATATGACCAACATTTCTCATTTTAAAAAGATGTCGATTGCTTCCCATATCAACAGGGCAAGTGAACAAAATATCAAGGTAATAACGTCAATTGACTTAATTTGCGTACACACATATACATAGGTATCGTAAAAAATGGCGACGTTATAAAATTGTGTTTAGTTTTGATTTAAACACAACAAGAAAATAAAGCTCTTTTGACATCTACTTACCGCTTGTCTCGGGTACACCAACAATGTATACGCTGAATGAAAAAAGAATGGTTGAAGAAGGTATAAACTAGCATATAATAATTAATTAATTAATTTATGTATGTTCAGTTGAATTATAGTTTTTAACTTTCAAGTTTCGCTTTATTAGATTACAAATTTAGTTACGAGTACATGTATATTCCGGCACACAGTATTTTGATGAACATTTATAGCATAATTACGCGTTAATAAAATAACGTAACAAGATACGAAACAACACAACCTTACATAACGTAACTTAAAGCTGCACGCCTCCAGATGAGCCAAAATATTTCAAGAAAATTAATATTAGGAAAAATGTACTAACATTTTATGAAAATAAAAACATTCAAGATCCAAGTTAAATTTTACATGTTATGTGCGGTTTAAGACTGATTTTGCAGTATTTTATCACCATATTTCTACAGCGTTACTAACGCAGTAAGGGCTTATTTTGCATATTTGACCACTTTTTAGTCATTTTCTTGGATTGTAATTACCGATTGCAATATGTATATTACTTTATTTGTTAATTCACCTCACAATATTTTACAAAACATAACATATTTTATTAATCACATAAAATCTATACTTAATAGTGTAAAAATCTGAAGAAGTGTGATCAGAAAAAAATATAACAACACTGAAGTGAAGTAAGGGGCAATATTTTACAGCTTGCCACACAACACTCGACCCCTGTGGTTGTGAAGTTTAAAAGTGATCACTCGGAAGCATTAATCACAACAAAATAATATGAACATTGCAGACTCGGTTTGATTGAGTCTGTACATGAGGAGTAATGAAAAAGTTCAACATCCTTCAACCCCCCTACTTTAGCACATGTATGTATTATTTATACATGATAATCTAACATAAACATTATCAAGATAGCATAACCAGTGTACGTACTATGCACATATTTTATAGGGGTTATCTCCCATTTACCGATACGCGTGTCAAATGTAGCTACACATGTACTGACGGAATAGCGAAAAGTGCAGACAATGATCAGACGACACTGACTGCATGGGTATAGTACTAGCGAAATATTAACCCATAAATCAAGTCATTTCTTAATACATATACAACTAAAATGCCAAATTATTAGTTGGTTTGATACATTAGCCAGAATTATGTCAAAGTTATCTTATAAATAATGTTATTCTTAATGTTTAAATATATCTCTTACTCAAATGCGCTGGAATTATGTTGAATAAAGTATACATATGATTTACATGCTTCGATATGCTTTATAATAATAAATAAATGATAACATGCAAATAGAGGATGGTCACTCTGAAACTGATGTTTAAAGAACGTTGCAAAACGGAAACAATTAAAATGTTGCAGACTCGGTTTGAATAAGCCTTTTAATTATCAATTGACTGTACTGGAAAGTGCAAGCTACCGTCCAAGCCCCAGCAGAAGTTAACATTTAACATTAAATCGTAAAATTTTGAATATGGAAACATCCGTAGATATGTTCATCCGGCGGTTTTCATGGAACCTTCAATGTGTTCCATGAAAAGCGGAGTATAGTCCGCCAGTACAAGAAACGAAGAAAAAAAAACAAAAACAAAAAACAATGAGCGATACTAAATAAAATGGAATTTTGAAATGGGGTCAAAGGTTATTAATCCTGTATAGTGTATATTACAGACAAGCTGTCGAACGTCAAATTTGATAAAGCAGGCAACATATTCTTAGTGTGAAAAGTAAGGACTATAATTATACTAGCTAGAACCATCCAACTAGAAAAAGCCAAATAGAAATAACTAAAAGTACCACAAACACAACAATTATGTCGTGTCTTCAAGCACACGGAAATATAAAATGGCGTATTGTATATACTGGGCGACTTATATATCAAGCTTCGAGAAATATACCCGACTTAAGTTGTCAACATAATTACATACGTAAAAGAAAAGCCCAAACCTATCGAAAGCTAATATTTTAAAATACCTTTAATGTGTTATATTCAGAAAGATGGCAATGACGGAGTGCCACATGGAAAGAATCAAGTGTCAGATGGCTACACCACGTGTTTTGACCTGTAAGCAGGTCACCGTCTGTTCATGGATTGCACTGTTCACTATTTAGTCAATACATGTTTTGATTGTTTCTCTAAAATAATTTTTAAAACGGTTTTGTTCTAATTAAAAAAAAAAACTATGGTCAAGTCAATTTAAGATATGTAGCGATTTCTAGCTGAAATACAAAAATCTTTAATTTATCCATATATCACTAGGATTGCTAACATAGGAACGGACTTTTCTCATGCATTGCGTCCATATATTTCCTGACTTCCAGAATCCGTCGAATATCGAGGAAAAACTCAAGATTTTTTTACTCTATTCAGAACTTTCTCAGCATTGATTTAAATGCACGAAAAAATCAAATCAACATGAATTAGCATAACAATAATGAATAAACAATATTTAACAAATTTAATTTTTCATTAATTTAAAGGCCCATTATACACCAGAAATGTTTTTCATTTCATTCCTCGAAAAAAATTTGTTTTTGTTGTTTTCTAGAGTTTCCAAAAAGTTACCAATTGGCCATTGGCCAATTTCGTCAACTATCTTCATGTATTTTGTGCATCTGTCGCATGTTGGCAATGAGTAGAGATCTAAAGTAGTTGGAAATTGTTTACATTTTACTACTTTAATTACAAACAATTTTACATTAAGCGCTACTTATTAAATAATAAACATCTAACATGTTTTTTTTACTATTATTTAAACATTATAAAGTTCATGTTTGCTCTTTCTAATAGGAAAAAATATTCTTTTCTAAGGTAAAGTAGTTATCTTCCTCTAATTAGTTAAAAATAATAGACGTATTTTTACGCTTAATGGGCCTTTAATCATGTTCTTTTATTCAACCGTTTCAAATTTTGAATAGAAATTTGCGACTGGTACAGAACACTGTCTCTGTCCATGTAACGCCCATGATATATTTTGCATTGTTCCGTCAATATGTCAGGGGATTATTTCGACACGCGCAGTTTCCGCATCATTTATTGGTCAAACTTACCGTTCACGTTCCTGGAAACGGCGTTATCATATCGGAGTTTAACAATCATATGTTTTACTGGAAACCAACAGGTTTCTTCCTAGCCTTGGCACATTTCGGTGAACCATATTAATTTGGTCCCCGGTGTTTTTGGTGTCTCGTCTAATATTATTTCAGCACCTGCGCATTTTGGTATTGTACGGACCAACTTTTATTTAATTTCTATAACAGAGGAATAATTTATTTTAGAGTTATTCTGGCTCATGTTGATTTTACACAAATGAGGCGGGAGTATATGACAAGGTATCTGGTCTGTATGAATGTGAAGTAACTCAGGGATCAGGATTCTTTTTGTCATATATGATGTCATTCGGAACACCTCGGCGATCTCCGAACTTGACGGAGATTGCCGAGTTGTTACGATTGATATGATGTACTAAATTCAGACCTACTCAAAACTTTAATTTTCATTCTTAACATAAAACAAAAATGCCGCTAAGTCACACGTGCATGTTATTAAGAAATGCGTAATGGTATAATATAACATAGAAAACAAGGGAAGCTATGTGACACATCTCTATTAGATTGAAAAGAATTTGTTTTTTGTGCACGAGTTATCTACGTATGCGTCTTAAATTTCAAACTAGTATAAAGTTGACACGGGACAGCTTTATTCAAAATGGTGTCTTGTAATTTATTTTGTAATACTGTATTCATGGTGCGTAATCGTTTCGGGCTGATTTGGAATATTTACCCGTTTCTGAACTGATTTGGACTTATGGCGCCGGTTGATTAAGATAAAATGGATATTAGTACATGTATTTAGTTACCCAAACAAATTCAACGCTTTCAGTGCTTTGATTGAAAAAATGCCTAACATTACTTGGCACGCAATAGGGAGTGCAGCTTCACATCCTTATATAGTTTGTACATTCTTTTATTCAAATAAGGTATATTCAGTTTAAATTTCATAAATTCAAAAACTTTCTGCGATAACAATATTTACTAATAATAATTTCGATGGATGAAATTAACAGAAGTTGGTTACCGTTTTAGTCATAACCGGACAAGCAGAGCTACGATAAAATTTATTATAAAATTTCATATGTAGTTGCGTGTATTTTAATGCTTTAATTCTTGCTTCGACAAAAAAATTATTGATTTGTAAATAATTTAAATAAATACTGTAGATATTCAATTTTGTTTCTTGGCCAAGAGAAAATATTCGAATTTGATTCGCGCACCTGCCGTGACGACATTGTTTGATCACGTGACGCACCCAGACAACGAAGCTGTGTAGAAGACAAATAATTCGTTGTGTTTTGGTGCAATTACCAGGAAATTGACCTAATTATCACTCTGAAGCATGGAATAACAACACTTATTATCTTTAAACTGTTTACTTCGGAAAGTTTAGTGTGTTGAAGGTTGAAAGGAAAGTTAGGCAGGATGAGCCACGTACACGAGGGGTAAGATGGACTAATTAATAATCAATTAGATCTAATTAAACAACTAATTGTTTTCTTTTTGATGATAAAAAACCCCATTAAAGTACATTACTTTAGTCTTACTTTATGTAAACACATGTTACTTGTTTATGTCAATTTGCATGAGCGCTTGTGTTTTGTTAATGCAAGCTGCATTAAGATTTGACATAGGCCTACTCTTCTTTCTAAGTTAATTAATTAATATGAAATTAGGCAAAGCCTATGAACGGGGAAGCAGGTTAAAAACTCAGTTTATTTTTTTCATTTTAAAGATGTCATTTGGTTTTACATGCACCGCTTCCTTTTTCACTTGGAACACTCAACAATTATAATTAATCCAAAAAGTTGTGATTGTTCCGTTATAGGGATACCCCGCCAATTATCATTAAGTTACACTGAAAATGGCGGCACCCTACTACAAAATGACACTGAAAGTTTGATTGATAGGTATAGAATTCTATATATTCTTTAATTGTTTTTTTTTGTTTGATTTCCTTTTAAATATATGCATACACATGTAGTCTATTTATATGGCCAAGCCAAAGCCTCAGGCCCACTTCGGAGTCCCGGCCTTTGACTTCCCTGTAAAAACATGGACTTCATTCAGACCAGTAGACAGTGCCTTGCCCTCATTTGGCATCATACCAACTGGTGCAGACCTAGTCCAAATATTTAGACATAACCGCGGATTTGAAGCTATTTTTTACATGGGTCAAATCCGCTTTAACGTCCAAAGATATCTATTTAAAAATCCATAGCAAAATGAAAAACAATAAACATGCACAATCATTCAAACTTCCGATGTAAAATGTTACAAATAATCATAATCCTACCACAAATGTGTATTTTCCTTATCAAAATCAACTTATTCAAATTTTAAACAATTTAAAACAAATCCCGTGTAAAAATTGTGTAAACAGCCTCCATATTGTGTGTACTACGCAATGCGGTGATTACTGGAACCAAATTTTTTAGACGAAATTTTTACTGCGTGCACCTGTCAGCGTCTTAAATCACAACAGAAAAAGTTTTCGTTCAGACTAATTTCGTACTATTGTTTTTTGAGTGACGTCACAGCATGACCGGGAATTTCCAATATGGGGGTCAACACAAAATATCTTTAATGTGTCTTCTTAAATATATGGATAAATAAACTACTTATCGTGAGTAATTTTTGCATATTTTTACAGTTTTTGGGAAAATATGCTTCCGTCTTTCATGCAATCAATTGCTTTTTGTGATAAATAGCATTTAAGTTGTGATTTACCGGTAAATTCAAATTAACTCGAGAAGAGAGTCGATTTGTGCTATGGGAAATCAGCCAGTTATGGAAAGACTTCGCATTTTCCGATAAACGTCAAACTGTAAAAAAAAGAAAATGCGATGTCTTTCAATGAAGGACTAGTGCAGACCCGGACCCATTCAAAAAAAAATCCCTGCTGTGTGATACTGTGACAAGAAATTAATTATACATTATTAAACTTGACAGTCAGTCATCTCTAGAACCAGTGACTGATAAATTAAATGATCTTTTATCATCAGAAATTACTAGCTCATTGTTTGAGAAAACACTGTAAAGTGTAATTGTTTAGAAATACATCAAAATTCTTACCTACCTTTCCTCTTTTTCCCAGAGCCTAGAAAATAAGCTTATTTAATTATTTCAAACCATTTTAGCTTCACTCCAGAAATATACCTTAATTAATTACATGTTACATGTAATCTTAATTACAGATTGTTAACAAGATTTTAGTTGGTGCTGTCAAAAGTTATTTTAAACCTTTTATAAGGAACCCCAAATATGAGTTATATTTTTATATTACATAATGCATATTTTTGTACACTTTAAATTTGTATATATATTTTACTTGTTTGTATTTTCAAATTTAAACCTTAAAATAACATGTATTTTTACAGTAATAACTTCTTCAAACTTTGGGATAGAAACCATCATTCTTAACATGTCAAACATACTTAAGATGTTGTTAAATCAACACATTTTGCTTAAGCCTAGGAAGCACTTTAGGTCTTTTTAGCACTTTTCTTTGTTTAACAGATGGACTGTTTTTTATAGAGTAAATACAAACAAATACAGAATAATAGTTGAGTAAAATATCACAGCTTTGTTTCCTTCTTAGTTTTTGACATTTATAACTTCAAAGTGAAAACCCATTAATAAATTAATTCTACTTTTCAAACAATTCCAAAACATACCTATAAAAGAGACAGTTTAAGGTTAGACAGTCATAATTTCTTGGACTGTCAATAAAGGATATATTTTGACTTATACTGTCTATGTGTATTTCTACAGGTATGTTAAACTTTATTTTATATTTTAACTCATGTTAAACTTTATTTTATATTTTAACTCTTTTTCTAAAATCTATAGGAAATGAAATTTTGTAAACTTACTTTAGTCTCCGACTTGTTTAAATGTAACTTTATGTTTTACTTACAACATATTTTTCATAGTTTGACTTATATTTTTGGAACACATGAATACATTGAACATTGATTTTTGTAATGTTAATTAAGTATTTTATTATATACATTTTGTTGACATGGTACCTGTTACCTATTTCAATTATCAAAATGTTCTCATAATGCTAAGTGAGTATAATTATTTCCCCAACTTAATTTTAATAAATAATTGTTATCATATTGAAATAAATTGTCTATGAATTTTATATATTGATACACATGTATTGAGAATTCTTAATTTAGAACATGTCTTATTATACATTGTATTTGTAATATAATTTCTTGGACTGTCAATAAAGGATATATTTTGACTTATACTGTCTATGTGTATTTCTACAGACTATAAACAAAATAGCAATCCTTCCCCACAAGCAAACAGTTCGTTAAAGCACTTCGTTAAAGATCGTTAAAGATAGATCGTTAAAGATTGGTGGAGAATCCGGGTAATGTCAACACCTGTGAAACGCTATTATCTACAGACAACGGAACACGAAGGGACCTCAGAAGATCCATAAGAATCAAACTTGGTGCTGAGTGACCACGAAGATACCGTCTTGTCTGAAGAAAGCAATTCCGATCCAGTGTTGAATTTTACATTCTCGAGATCCACAGCCAAATAATATATGCCGCTGACTGATTCACAAAAGCAGGATGGTATGACTTTCATTACTTCTCAAGAGAAGGTCAAGGAGCCTCTGCAGAAAATGAGCTGGCAAATGTCTAAACAAAATAGGAAACCACCTGCATCAATGATTTTAAATAAAGCTGGAAAAATGGATGCTCTTTCCAAGTATGTTAAAATATTAGGAGTTTATTGTAATGGAACTCAATGGAACTGTAATCACTCTGTAAACAGGTCTTGTCACTGGCTTGCGGAACACCTCGTTAATTATAATGTGATTTCTGACTATCTGAAAACTTACAAAAAACAGGACAAGAGAAGAAAAAGGTACAAGCCAAAATACTTCACTAGATCTGTTAACTAATAGATAGGATTATACTAATGAATGAAGTCACTCACAACTCATGCGCAATAAACTATCTTTCCAAACTTTGATCTTAATTGTATATAAAATTTAAGTAGTGAATCCTACAACAAAATTCTTCTTTCTTTGTTGTCTACCTCTTCTCTTGGTTCACTACTAGAATTTTATCAAATTTCCCCTTACTTTCTGAGTTCAGTGATGGCTATATTCTGACGTGTGTACTGTGATTAATTGATTTAAGTGAAGGAACAAGGAACAGAAACTGTGATACCTACAACAAAACTCTTCTCTCTTGTCTCAATAGTGCTAACTTTTACTATAATTTTATCAGATTTCTCCTTCAGTGTCTCTATTCTGACGTGTGTACTATTGTGCATTATGGTCATGTTCGGTCTGATTTATTTAAGTGAAAGAACAGAAACTGTGAAACGGCTTAATCATGGAATTCTCTTTAAGAAAGAAAACCCTGTGTTCATTGCAAGTGACTTTTGGTACCAAAGTTTTAAAATTGAATACCCATTAGATATTGCTATGCCATATATTATCCCCTTTGCAAATGAAATATTGTTGTTATATACTATAAATGTAACTGTATTTTTGACAATCTTACTCTTATATACATTCCATAGAGTAAGGAAACTAAGCACGGCTTTATTAATTATACAACAGGTGCAACAAGTCAAAGGGCTGCCATCTACAGTTCCTACTTTTATTTACAAACCAAAAACTGCAGCTCCACAGCTCAGTCAGTCTCTGTCCTTGGACTTAAAATGGGAACATTCAAATTTTGTTTTGCTTCTTCTCATACTTATTTTGATTGCTATCTACTTGTTTAAAAAGAATTGTAAAAGTAAAAACTCTACAGTGTGTCTAGAGATCTCAAACAATGATGACTGTGTTCTACTTGACATTATTCGGTTGCCCAGGTGCCCATCTAGTTATCATATCAATGTCCCTGCTTCAGTATCTGATTTTAACATTGAAAAGCGTTGTCTGTCATGCAAGTTAACCGTATGTTGGCCTGGCCTCTCCATAGTGGACAAACAGTCTGAAACAATTCTTTATGTTTCTTCAGCAATTCCTCTTAGTATGACCTTGGCAAACAAACTACAAAATATTTTTACAAAACCATTCTATGTTTACTTTTATCAAAAACACAATAACCTACTCATACCAATTAGACATCAGTAGGTACCACCAGGACAGTTATTATTTAGCGTTGACTCTCACTGTTGTATATTGATGTATATTCTTTTTATTTTTGTAAACTCATATATTTGTAATATGACTTTCACTTTTTATTCTTTGTTTGTATTTAATTTAAAAAGCATTATGTATAAATACTTTTGCCTAAAAAACTTTCATACCTTACTTCGTTCAAACTTTGGGGTCAAAGTTCTCGAAGCCGAGGGGAATTATAAGGAACCCCAAATATGAGTTATATTTTTATATTACATAATGCATATTTTTGTACATTTTTGTATCTATATTTTACTTGTTTGTATTTTCAAATTTAAACCTTAAAATAACATGTATTTTTACAGTAATAACTTCTTCAAACTTTGGGATAGAAACCATCATTCTTAACATGTCAAACATACTTAAGATGTTGTTAAATCAACACATTTTGCTTAAGCCTAGGAAGCACTTTAGGTCTTTTTAGCACTTTTCTTTGTTTAACAGATGGACTGTTTTTTATAGAGTAAATACAAACAAATACAGAATAATAGTTGAGTAAAATATCACAGCTTTGTTTCCTTCTTAGTTTTTGACATTTATAACTTCAAAGTGAAAACCCATTAATAAATTAATTCTACTTTTCAAACAATTCCAAAACATACCTATAAAAGAGACAGTTTAAGGTTAGACAGTCATAATTTCTTGGACTGTCAATAAAGGATATATTTTGACTTATACTGTCTATGTGTATTTCTACAGGTATGTTAAACTTTATTTTATATTCTAACTCATGTTAAACTTTATTTTATATTTTAACTCTTTTTCTAAAATCTATAGGAAATGAAATTTTGTAAACTTACTTTAGTCTCCGACTTGTTTAAATGTAACTTTATGTTTTACTTACAACATATTTTTCATAGGTTGACTTATATTTTTGGAACACATGAATACATTGAACATTGATTTTTGTAATGTTAATTAAGTATTTTATTATATACATTTTGTTGACATGGTACCTGTTACCTATTTTAATTATCAAAATGTTCTCATAATGCAAAGTGAGTAATTATTTCCCCAACTTAATTTTAATAAATAATTGTTATCATATTGAAATAAATTGTCTATGAATTTTATATATTGATACACATGTATTGAGAATTCTTAATTTAGAACATGTCTTATTATACATTGTATTTGTAATATAATTTCTTGGACTGTCAATAAAGGATATATTTTGACTTATACTGTCTATGTGTATTTCTACAGACTGTAAACAAAATAGAAATCCTTCCCCTCAAACTAGAAATCCTTCCCCTCAAACAAGCAGTTCGTTAAAGTAAAGATCGTCAAAGTTACTTCGTTAAACTTTCTCTATAGTAACTCAATCCATAGGTACCTGACTTTTGATAGGCAACATCATACTACAGGTGTATATAACTGATTAGTTAGTGATTTTTCACCTCATATAACAGAAGCCTATACAAGGCCTCTTTTCAAACAAAGTTTTCCGAAATTTATCATCATCAGTTTTCCCAAACATCTAAGCAGGGATTTTTTTTGGCTTGTTTTAAAGCTGATATTTGGTCATATTCCCAATTGAAAATAGTATATTATTTTCCCAATCCACAGAAAAAAATTCCCAATTGAAAGTTACAAATAAAATTTTTGAGTAAAAAAACTCTAAAATCTTTGAAAATAACGACTTCTTCACAGTGTTATAGTGCTTAAATTTTTGAAGATGCCATCCTAGACAGTGCTGTTTGCATTAATTTAATCACTGCAAATTTTAATCATGCATTTTTTCCCAATTTTTAACAAAATATCGCTGAAAGTCCCAGTTATATGGGTATGGGTCAAGTTCACAAAATCCTGCAGAGCAACAGATAAGGTGCGTATTTGCGTATTTACGCAATTGATTTTATAAAATACGCAGTTGATTATTTAAGAATGCGTATCAAAACCCATTTAAAAAAATAAAATACGCAATTGTCTTAAAAACCCATGCGTATTGTCATTTTCGTCACTGTCAAGTTTAAATCTGTCGTATGCTAGTTGTTTTGGACCAATTGTATTGATATGCATGCTATCCGAATATTCCAGAATCAATGCTAACTAATCAACGGTTTCCGGTCTTCGATGGTCCCCGGTCTCCAAAAACCGACTAAGCCATATCAATAAAGCATGAGACCGTCGATTTATCTACTCAGGTCGACGGTCTTTACAGACCGTTTATTTTGCGGAGACCATCAATAAGTAGGTCCCAGCTGTATCAATCGACGCTTTGAAAGCAATATGGCGTCGTACAAAAGGGAAAATGATTTGAAACATAACAGTCGTAAATAATAAAAAATCAGTCAGAAAACGAACTTGTTAAAAATATTATGAAATATAACATGAGCATTTTATATAAAGCATAAAACAATTGTGAAAAGTTCTAGTAATTTGTTAATCCTATTTTCTTCATCATATTCATATCTTCATAATTGAATACCCAATTGATCTTGAAATCATAGGGTATCGAGTTTTGGAGTACCC
The DNA here is from genome assembly GCF_026571515.1 of Ruditapes philippinarum. Taxonomy (NCBI): domain Eukaryota; kingdom Metazoa; phylum Mollusca; class Bivalvia; order Venerida; family Veneridae; genus Ruditapes; species Ruditapes philippinarum. The sequence goes on from NW_026859473.1 coordinate 196,509, forward strand.
AATTAAATGGAGCCAATAGCCAATTCCAAAGGAAATGATGGAGTAATACCCAATTTACTTTTAAAGCTTATCTGTTGCTCTGTCCTGGGATAAAACCATGACCAGCTTTTTTAATTCCCAAATCAGCAATTTTAGAGATAATATTTTCCAAAACTCGAGAGACTAAGGCCTCTTCCCAATTAAATGAGAGAGAGAAAAAACACACTGCTTATATCAAATAATCTGAGGGTTTCTGCCTTGTTTTAGGCACCATATCTTACTCTGAGACACACTAGTCAGCGTTGTCTGAGAGTGACTAGATAAGTGATTATCAAAGTATCAGTGTTTTGCCTTTCATGTTAGGAAACAGTTGACACATTGACTGTGTTATTTTCCACTGTTATTAATATAATCAAAATAGAAACCATTAGGCTGTGAAGAATATTGATTCTTTCTTAACTTCATTATTGGAGAGAACTCGTGACAATTTTCTACTTCAGTTTTGTAATTAGTTAGAGTATATATCAGACAGTATGATCACAGGTGAATGGTGATAACTATGTAGCATTATAATTATGTTAACAGACAGTTCTGAGAGAGTTTGACAGTGTCATCAAACTTTGTTTTTTATTCATTATTTAAAAAATAAAGATCTGTCAAAAGAATGTCACGTGATAAGTTTAACAACAGGTAATCATTTTATTTTACTGCTATATTTAGCTATTTTATTTTTAATCTAGATTATGTTATTTTTTTCATTATTGTATTTTCGTTGGTTCTTAAATTCATGGATAAATTGTCTTCATGTTCACAAAAAAAAAGATTCAAAAATGCAATTTATGTAATGCAAAATTACATCTTACTGCAAACAAAATGAAATTTTGTTACATGTAGGTCTTTTATTATGCCCCCACAATGTGGGAGCATATAGCGTTGCACTTGTCCGTCCGTCCGTCAGTCCGTCCGTACGTCCCGAAATCTTGTGAACGCAACTCCTCTTAAACCGGATGGCAGATTTTGCTTAAACTTACAGGGATGAACAACCTTAATGTGTAGATGGTAGTAAAGGAAGGAATTTTCCGTGCGACCAAATTTAACAGAATTATGGCCCTTTGTTGATTTTTTCACTAGATACTATGTAGAAATTTTGTGAACGCAACTCCTCTTAAACCGGATGGCAGATTTTGCTTAAACTTACAGGGATGAACAACCTTAATGTGTAGATGGCAGTAAAGGAAGGAATTTTTGCTGTGACCAAATTTAACAGAATTATGGCCCTTTGTTGATTTTTTCACTATATACTATGTAGAAATTTTGTGAACCCAACTCCTCTTAAACCGGATGGCAGATTTTGCTTAAACTTACAGGGATGAACAACCTTAAGGTGTAGATGGTAGTAAAGGAAGGAATTTTCGCTGCGACCAAATTTTTCAGAATAATGGCCCTTTGTTGATTTTTTCACTATATACTATGTAGAAATTTTGTGAATGCAACTCCTCTTAAACCGGATGGCAGATTTTGCTTAAACTTCCAGGGATGAACAACCTTAATGTGTAGATGGCAGTAAAGGAAGGATTTTTTGCTGCAACCAAATTTAACAGAATTATGGCCCTTTGTTGATTTTTTTACTCTATACTATGTAGAAATTTTGTGAACGCAACTCCTCTTAAACCGGATGGCAGATTTTGCTTAAACTTACAGGGATGAACAACCTTAATGTGTAGATGGTAGTAAAGGAAGGAATTTTTGCTGCAACCAAATTTAACAGAATTATGGCACTTTGTTGATTTTTTCATTATATACTATATAGAAATTTTGTGAACGCAACTCCTCTTAAACCGGATGGCAGATTTTGCTTAAACTTCCAGGGAATAACAACCTTAATGTGTAGATCGTAGTTAAGGAAGGATTTTTTGCTGCGACCAAATTTTACAGAATTATCATCACTACAGGCCCTTTGTTGATTTTTAGTTTTCAACTTGTGGCACATGTAGTCCAAAAAATATTTGACCTAGAGTCATAAGATTGACAGAACAGTGGCGTGTGGGGGCATCAGTGTCCTCTGGACACATTTCTAGTTTCTAAGGCCCTGTCCATGAAAACCGAAAAAATTAGTACTCCACAAATAAAATTGATTGCATGTTAATTATTTAAGAAACAGCGAGAATATCTAAAACATTTTTTAAAGACATTCGTCTTGATACACAAAATTGTTATATTTGAAAATGAATCTAAAAGTGGTTATTTTGATTTTTTATTTACTTGTATATATTTTTTAAATTTTGTTTCAAAATTAATGTTTTTGTCCTTTTACATAGAAAGTCAATTTAGAAAGTATAATTGTTAAAAGTTTCTTGGTGTATTCCTTTAACTGCCACATTAATCCCCTGCCATCACAAACTCAACCAAACGTTTAATGAAATTAAACCCTGTAAATGCTGTCATATTTTTTCTCAAAACCTGTTAATTTTTTTTTTTTTACAGTTTTTAAAAAAATTAACTCATTGGCCACAAAGAGATGAAATATATTTTGCTTCTGTTCCTCAGGGCAATTGGGGGGGTGGGGGCAATTGGTATAACTATAGAAAAGAAGACGTCTGGTGCCCGGCTTGTTGCATTATGTCAGGCACCAGCAGACACCTGAGAATAGAACCACTGACCTTCCATATAATGCTAGCTGGATAATAGATAAGCTAAGGTGGTCCCTCATATGATAGCTTGCAAGATTAATTTACCATTGAAATTATCTTAAATTTTACTGTGGTTTTATTTTCATGACTATTTTAATGAACAATATGGGAATAATGCCGCCAATATCCCAATATCGAATGGTTGCAGTACATCTGCCGACCAAACTTTATATTGTTAGATGCTAGAATTAAGTTTTCAGTGTTGAATCTTAAATATACTAGTGGACATTTTTTAGTTTTAAGCCGGCTGGGCAAGTCTAATTAATTTATGTAAATTTAGCTGTGCATGGATTGTTCGATTTTTGATGATCTGCTGGAAATTATTATAATAAATTTTGTATCATTGACACTGATCATGCTAAATTTGTAAAATGAACTTATCTTCCTTTGATGTGGTCCATTGTTAAAATTAGGGATTTTGTTATTAAAATGCTAAATGTCAGAGTCACAGCTATATGAATCAAAATGTTCCCTCATCCAAGCTTTAGTGATGGATGAGGGCCATTATTCTAGTAAGGCCGGAGGCCTAAGCATGTATACAAATAGCATGTTTATCGAGGTTCGCGAGATAGGTACCGCATTTCAAAGATAAAAACGCAAAATAAACTAGTCGTACTACGTCACACACATCATGATCATTGAGCGTTTGATAATCATAATTTAAAGAAGTTTTGTTTCAGCATAAAACCCTTTACAAGAGGAGGGAAAGAAATAAGAAAAAACAATGAGGTGGGTAATGCATACATGCTTAGGCCTCCGGCCTTACTAGAATAATGGCCCTCATCCATCACTAAAGCTTGGATGAGGGAACATTATTTTTCGTAAGGCCTTCGGCCTTGCACATGTATACAAATAGCATTTTTAAAGGCATGAAACAAAACAAAGCCTGATATAAACAAACCAATATATATTCCCACACAAAAACTAATAACTAAACATTAGATAACACTGCCCTGGGGAAAGCAACCCCGGCATTATCAGGAACAGAATTTCTGAAATAAAATTTATAAAAATTCTTCTCTGTATTCCACATAGCTGTTTTAAGAATATTACTGACTGAACACCCCTTAGTATAGGCTGCTGAAACTGCTGCAGACCTAAAAGAATGTGCCTTAAACACATCTGTATTAATACCCGAGAGGGATAAAACTTCTCTCAACCATCTAGCCACAGTACTAGAAGTAACACCTTTGTATGTCACAAAAGAAACTAAAAGTTGTTTACTTTCCCGTAAACTCTCTGTTCTTTTCAAATAATGTAACAAAGTTTTCACAACACACAGTTTCTCATCAGGATCATACTTCTCCAAAACTAAAGAGAAAGCACTATGTCCTACCCTGCTTGTCTTCAACAAGGACGAAATATGGAAAACAACTTTATTGTCATGAAACACCATAAAATCAATGTTCAGCGCAACTAAAGTTTGTGCTCTTGGAGCAGTACAAAGCGCAATCAAGGCTGTAAGTTTAAATGTTAAAAGCTTTAAACTAAGACTAGGCAAAGGAAACAAAGTTCTTAAGAAATTTAATACCACTGAAACATCCCATGTGAAAGAATACCTAGGTTTAGGTGGGGTTCGGTGAAAACACCCTTCATAAATTTACTAATAAGGAAAGGCTTATCACACCAAACTATTGTTGAAAAAAGGTAAAGTTTGTAGAAGCATAGATTTGTGTGTATTCAACACTAAATATGATTTACCTAGACACAATAAATGACACAAATAATTCACTACAGTACCTTCAGACGCTGAAAAGGGACTTTTACTTTGTTTATAACACCAAAAATACCAGCTACGCCAAGCGAATTCATACTGTTTGATGGTTCCTTTCTTCCATGCTTCAGTAATGACACATGCAGTTGATCTTGAAACTCCCTGACTTTGTAATGCTTCCCAGATATAACGACAGCGACCATTGTTAAAGAATTCTGTAGAGGATGTGTTTTCCCGTTGTGTTCCTGAGATAACAAGTCTCGGTGGCGAGGTAGCCTGATTGGAAAAGAAATAATATTATAATAATACCAATGGAACCAAGTAGCTGATTTCCAAAAAAAGGAAACACAAGAATGGCCTTATTTACCTTGTCTGATAAAACTTTGTTCATTACTTTCCCAACCAAATTAAATGGAGGAAATAAATATGGAGTAAAACCAGACCATGACATTGTAAAAGAATCATAAGCACTTTCAGTGCTTCCTGAAAACCATGAGACATATCTATCTAACTTCTTATTCCATTCAGAGGCAAAAAGGTCTATATCAGGTTTGAATAAAGTTCCACAAATTCTTTTCAAAAATGTCTGGTTTCAAAGACCATTCAGTACTCTCCGAGAAATTCCTTGAAAAATAATCAGCATACACATTATCTACACCAGGAATATAGGATGCAGAAAGAAAAATATCCCTAGACAAGCACCATTCCCAAAGGTCTTTGGCCAACAAATCCATTGATAAGAAGTCATTCCACCTAGGTCATTTACATAAGCTATAGCCGAAACATTTGTCTGACTTTATCTCTATATGGGAATCCGCCCGCCTCATTATACAAAGCTCGGACTGCATTGAAAATAGCTAATAATTCCAGATAATTTATAGATTTATCAAACAAAGAAGAATTCCATCTTCCATTTAGCAGATTTATTAAGTTCTTCATCATACGAGCCCCACCCAACAAACGAAGCATCACAATAACACCAGTATTCAACTGGTCCAGGCCTTATATGTTTTCCATTTTTGATGGTGACATTATTTTTCCACCACAACAACTCCTCTCGACTATCCTTACTGAGGACAACCTTATTATCAAAATTCATGTTAGAACCAAGATAATTCAAGTATTGTTCCTTTTTGGTGTGACTCAAACTAAGTGAGATATTTCAAAGTATTGATTTCCAAGACTACTAAGTTATGATAATTTCAAACTATTCTTCAAGACTTAAGCTTAAGATACAGATTTTTAATAAGTGTTGTCTTCTCGAAACTGTCAGTAAGATGTTTCAATATTCTCAAGATTTAAAACCTAAGTTGAAATCAGTTTTCATGTTGTTTCAGACTCAACTAAGTTAAGATGTTCCCAATGTATTGTTGCCAGGACCACTAAGTTTTGATATTTCGCGTTGTTCCAGACCAAACATCAGCTTAGAATGTTTCAAGATTCCTTCAAGATTCAAAACTAAGTTAGATATTTCATGTATGTTTCAGACTCAAACTAAGTTAAGTAGTTCAAGTATTGTTCCACCGACTGTCAAACATCAGGTTAAGAAGTTCAAGTATTATTCCATACTCTAAACGAGTTAAGGAGTTTCAATCTTTGTTATCAGACTATCAAACTAAGTTAAGATATTTCAATTATTGTTTTAGACAGACAAATGTTAAAGATATTTCAATTATTGTTTCAGACTCAAACTAAGTTAAGATATTTCAAGTATTTTCCAAAACTCAAACATTTTTAGGATATTTTAACTATTGTTCATGACACATTAAGTTAAGATATTTCAATCATTCTTCATTAACTCAACTTATGTAAATATTTAATTTAGGTTAAGATATTTCAAGTGATTTTCCCGACACAAGTCTATTTATTTCAATCAAGTAGTGGTCTTTCATTAAACTAAGCTTTTTTTCAATTAAGACGTTTATGTAGTAAATCAGTTCCCGACAAACACGTTAATTTCATTTTTTTGTTCCCCAAATATTACAAATATAATTAATGTTTCAAACTATGAAAGGACATCGTTAGAATTATTTAGAATTTTAAGAATGTTGAGATATTTTAAATATTCCAGAAATGAAATATTAACAAACGCAAAGAAGTTTCAGATACAAGCGATTTAAAATGTCCAAATGTTGTTCTTTTTAAATATTCCAGATATATTATACTAGTATACAATTTTGATGGTTTCCTCGTTTACACACCTCACACAATTGACACAAATTATAGCCAACTATTTAAATAATACTTGAAAAAAAAAAGTGATTCAATAAGTAAGATACTAGGATCTATAGATTTATATTTTTTATGTACATGTACTAATGAAAAGATTTCTATGCAGCATTAATAATCTCCAAAAATTGGTTGAAATATTTCAAAGTTTCTGTATACTTGTAAAAAGGAAGTATACAATTTGACTATAGTGTGTTCCTTTATGTTTTGAATGTTAATTTATATTGGCAGAAGAATTTGTAAAAGCAAGTAGAAGGGAGACCATCTTAATAATAAACGGTGTAATCCACCAACCTTAAAATCTGAGACCAAAAAGGTGCTTCTCTCCTATTGATAATTAAACATTATGCCTTTTGCGGCTAATTTTCACGACCAAATGTTATACTTTTGATTGATATTGTTGGAAGTTTAACAGTAGCATTAATGAAAGTCATTTTCCCCCAAATGTTACATGTTAGTTCGCCGAGATGTGTGAGAGTTTATCAGTTAGAAAAATAACAAGTGGTAATGAGTGTAAACTGACGGGAAAAACGACTTTTTATAATTTTATACTTCTTTAATGAAGAGAATCTCCTTTGGTCCGTCTTATCTTAATTTCAGGGGAGATCATCTGTATTTTAAAACAAGTGCCCCTTTCGCTTGATGTATTTGCAAAACAATAAATAAATTAATAGTAAATAAGGATAAGTAGGTAAATAAATTACAATAAATAAATAAATTAATTATATTAAATTTTTTTAATGTTAAAAAAAAAATAAAAAAAATTAAAAAGGAAAGTTAAAATTAAAAAAGAAACTGTTCCCTTAAAACCCGCGCTGACTTTTTTATTGCTTGCAAAAAAAAAATTTTTGCCGTAAAAAGGGAATACAAAAAACCCTGTATTTTTAAAGTGAAAAATCCATGGCATTAAATATTTTGTGAAGAATTATTTTTTCCTTTTAAAAAGTTTACCCCCTTTAAAAACTGCCCGCAAAAAATTTAAAAAGTTTTAAATCCAAAAAAGGGTGGTTTAAAAAAGAAAAAAAATTTAGTTGACCTTAAATAATTTTAAAAGTATTAAACCCCCTTTCGGGGGTAAGGTTTTTTTTCGTCACCCCAGAACACCTTGGGAAATACATAAAAACATTTAATTTTTTTAAGAAAACTTCCCGGGGCAGTATATTTGTACCCAAACAGCATAATATATAGAAATTTACTTTGTATGTGAAAGTATTTTAGTTCCTTTTAATTAAAAAGTAATAGATAAAATTTTTTTCAAATTTTTTTTGTTGTCAGTTTCTTGCCCCATAAAACAAAAAATTACTTAAGGGGCCCTAATTTCAAATAAATCTTTACAGGGAAATTTCCCTTTTCCTGGACTTTTGGGGGAAACATTTATTGTAAAAAAGTATTCCCAAATTTTTAATTTATTCTAAAAAAGTTCAGTCAAAAAGTGACTCGGTACTAAAATTAACCAAATTTAAGTCGTTAAAAGGCCTTAATTTTTTAAAAAACCTTTTACAATTATTTTTTCTTGCTACAGATGGGGGAAAGATGTGAATGCATTAAAAAAAAATTTAAAACCCAATTTTCTCAAAAAGGGTTTTAAGGGAATAAATGGGTTTTTTTAAAATTCAATGTTTTTTTCTTTTTCAAAAAGGGGAAAATTTGTCAAAAAAACCTTTTCAGAGTTATTCCTTTTTGTCTGTTGATGAAAGGGGTTTAGGTTTAAAAAAGTATGGTCATTTCAAAGAAAACCTCCCAAAGGTTTTTTAAAAAAAGTTTCGGTGGTACAAAAAAAATTAACCCAAAATCAAAACACTTTCAAATTTAAAAAGGGGCCTATTCTGTCAAAAACCCTTTACGAAATTATGACTCTTTTTGTAATGGAGGGTTTTAATGGTGAAAAGTTATGGTAAGTTTTAAACTACTTGTAAATTCTTTGAAAAAAAAAGTTGGGGGGGTTTGAAAACTTAAAACCAAAATGTAAGGGCCAAACCCCACGCCCACCCACGCCGGGCCCGGGGGGAGTAGGATGCTCCCCTTTTTTCCCTAAGGGAAAAACGGGGCAAAAAATTTTATGAATAAAGTAATTTAAAGCAACAAAAAAAACTAAAAGTCTAACCCCACCATCTTTTTTTTAAATTTTTTTCGATTTATAAAAAAAATTTAAAAAAAAAAAAAATCAACAACAAAAAAAAAAGCATAAAAGCTGCATTGTCGGGGTTTCTAAGGGGATAAAAAATGTAAAAAATAGGCCTGTTTTCAAATGGGTATCCGGCGATAAAAGCACGAGGGTTTGCTTTGGAAAAGAAAATGATTAAAATTTAACCCCCTTTTTGGGCTCCCTTTTTAAAACATTTTAAAAAATAAAAATTTAAACAAATTTACTTTTAAAAATTTAAAAACATTATACTGTTAAGGTTTAAAAATTTAAACCCGGAAACGGAAATTGGGGGCCCGTTCCTTTCTGAAAAACGTTCAAATTTTAATTTGGGAAAATAACTGAAAAAAATCAAAAATTTTTAAATTGGTCAGCCCGGTTTTAGGCCTGGTTTAAATTTTCAAGGACCTACAGGTTGGCCTGGCTGCATACTGGGGGCAAAAGGTGGTCACTTTTGGGGGCAAAAATTTTTAGTAAAAAATAAAAGGCACTTTTGACAAAAATTTTTCTTTCTTCCCTTTTTGTTACTTTTTCAATGTTTTATTTTCCCTTTTTTGTTTGCTTTTTTTTTTTATTTTTATTTTATTTATTTATTTTTTGTTTTTATTTTATTTCATTATTGTTATTTATTTCTTTTTGTTTTTTTTTATTTTACTATATTTTATTTTTTTATTTTTTTTTGGGGTATTTTTCAATTCTTTTAATATTTTTTTTTAAATTTTTC